>NC_091156.1:7751194-8051194 GCF_040958095.1 Procambarus clarkii | reverse complement strand
AGGAGTCAAATTTCGGACATTTCAGACATTTTGAAAACTGCAGGGGGGTTTGGGCAAAATATGACCCATCGCCGTTTTCAGTAATCTGCATATTTTCGGTATAAAAAGTCGTAATTTGAAAATGAAAATAGGTGCAGAGAGTCAGAATTCGGCTCAAAAATCACGCTCAGGAGTCAAATTTCGGACATTTCAGACATTTTGAAAACTGCAGGGGGGTTTGGGCAAAATATGACCCATCGCCGTTTTCAGTAATTGGGATATTTTCGGTATAAAAAGTCGTAATTTGAAAATGAAAATTGGTGCAGAGAGTCAGAATTCGGCTCAAAAATCACGCTCAGGAGTCAAATTTCGGACATTTCAGACATTTTGGAAACTGCAGGGGGGTTTGGGCAAAATATGACCCATCGCCGTTTTCAGTAATAGGCATATTTTCGGTATAAAAATTCGTAATTTGAAAATGAAAATAGGTACAGAGAGTCAGAATTCGGCTCAAAAATCACGCTCAGGAGTCAAATTTCAAACATTTCAGACATTTTGAAAACTGCAGGGGGGTTTGGGCAAAATATGACCCATCGCCGTTTTCAGTAATTGGCATATTTTCGGTATAAAAATTCGTTTTTTGAAAATGAAAATAGGTGCAGAGAGTCAGAATTCGGCTCAAAAACCACGCTCAGGAGTCAAATTTCGGACATTTCAGACATTTTGAAAACTGCAGGGGGGTTTGGGCAAAAAATGACCCATCGCCGTTTTCAATAATTGGCATATTGTCGGTATAAAAATTCGTAATTTGAAAATGAAAATAGGTGCAGAGAGTCAGAATTCGGCTCAAAAATCACGCTCAGGAGTCAAATTTTGGACATTTCAGACATTTTGAAAACTGCAGGGGGGTTTGGGCAAAATATGACCCATCGCCGTTTTCAGTAATTGGCATATTTTCGGTATAAAAAGTCGTAATTTGAAAATGAAAATAGGTGCAGAGAGTCAGAATTCGGCTCAAAAATCACGCTCAGGAGTCAAATTTCGGACATTTCAGACATTTTGAAAACTGCAGGGGGGTTTGGGCAAAATATGACCCATCGCCGTTTTCAGTAATTGACATATTTTCGGTATAAAAAGGCGTAATTTGAAAATGAAAATAGGTGCAGAGAGTCAGCATTCGGCTCAAAAATCACGCTCAGAAGTCAAATTTCGGACATTTCAGACATTTTGAAAACTGCAGGGGGGTTTGGGCAAAATATGACCCATCGCCGTTTTCAGTAATTGGCATATTTTTGGTATAAAAAGTCGTAATTTGAAAATGAAAATAGGTGCAGTCAGAATTCGGCTCAAAAATCACGCTCAGGAGTCAAATTTCGGACATTTCAGATATTTTGAAAACTGCAGGGGGGTTTGGGCAAAATATGACCCATCGCCGTTTTCAGTAATTGGCATATTTTCGGTATAAAAAGTCGTAATTTGAAAATGAAAATAGGTGCAGAGAGTCAGAATTCGGCTCAAAAATCACGCTCAGGAGTCAAATTTCGGACATTTCAGACATTTTGAAAACTGCAGGGGGGTTTGGGCAAAATATGACCCATCGCCGTTTTCAGTAATTGGCATATTTTCCGTATAAAAAGTCGTAATTTGAAAATCTAAATAGGTGCAGAGAGTCAGAATTCGGCTCAAAAATCACGCTCAGGAGTCAAATTTCGGACATTTTAGACATTTTGAAAACTGCAGGGGGGTTTGGGCAAAATATGACCCATCGCCGTTTTCAGTAATTGGCATATTTTCGGTATAAAAAGTCGTAATTTGAAAATGAAAATAGGTGCAGAGAGTCAGAATTCGGCTCAAAAATCACGCTCAGAAGTCAAATTTCGGACATTTCAGACATTTTGAAAACTGCAGGGGGGGTTTAGGCAAAATATGACCCATCGCCGTTTTCAGTAATTGGCATATTTTCGGTATAAAAAGTCGTAATTTGAAAATGAAAATAGGTGCAAAGAGTCCGAATTCGGCTCAAAAATCACGCTCAGGAGTCAAATTTCGGACATTTCAGACATTTTGAAAACTGCAGGGGGGTTTGGGCAAAATATGACCCATCGCCGTTTTCAGTAATTGGCATAATTTCGGTATAAAAAGTCGTAATTTGAAAATGAAAATAGGTGCAGAGAGTCAGAATTCGGCTCAAAAATCACGCTCAGAAGTCAAATTTCGGACATTTCAGACATTTTGAAAACTGCAGGGGGGTTTGGGCAAAATATGACCAATCGCTGTTTTCAGTAATTGGCATATTTTCGGTATAAAAAGTCGTAATTTGAAAATGAAAATAGGTGCAGAGAGTCAGAATTCGTCTCAAAAATCACGCTCAGGAGTCAAGTTTCGGACATTTCAGACATTTTGAAAACTGCAGGGGGGTTTGGGCAAAATATGACCCATCGCCGTTTTCAGTAATTGGCATAATTTCGGTATAAAAAGTCGTAATTTGAAAATGAAAATAGGTGCAGAGAGTCATAATTCTGCTCAAAAATCACGCTCAGGAGTCAAATTTCGGACATTTCAGACATTTTGAAAACTGCAGGGGGGTTTGGGCAAAATATGACCCATCGCCGTTTTCAGTAATTGGCATATTTTCGGTATAAAAAAGTCGTAATTTGAAAATGAAAATTGGTGCAGAGAGTCAGAATTCGGCTCAAAAATCACGCTCAGGAGTCAAATTTCGGACATTTCAGACATTTTGAAAACTGCAGGGGGGTTTGGGCAAAATATGACCCATCGCCGTTTTCAGTAATTGGCATATTTTCGGTATAAAAAGTCGTAATTTGAAAATGAAAATAGGTGCAGAGAGTCAGAATTCGGCTCAAAAATCACGCTCAGGAGTCAAATTTCGGACATTTCCTATATTTTGAAAACTGCAGGGGGGTTTGGGCAAAATATGACCCATCGCCGTTTTCAATAATTGGCATATTTTCGGTATAAAAAGTCGTAATTTGAAAATGAAAGTAGGTGCAGAGAGTCAGAATTCGGCTCAAAAATCACGCTCAGGAGTCAAATTTCGGACATTTCAGACATTTTGAAAACTGCATCGGGGGTTTGGGCAAAATATGACCCATCGCCGTTTTTAGTAATTGGCATATTTTCGGTATAAAAATTCGTAGTTTGAAAATGAAAATAGGTGCAGAGCCAGAATTTGGCCCCCAAAATATGGCCCAAGAGTCCGATTTGGGACGTTTGGGATATTTTGAAAAGTGTAGGAGGGGGGAGGGGAGGAGTTTGGACAAAATGTGACCCATCGTCGTTTTCAGCAATTGGCAATTTTCGGTATAAAAAGTCGTAATTTCAAACTGCAAATATGTGTAGAGAGGAAGTATTTGGCTCCAAAATATGGTTCTGGAGTCAGATTTGGGATATTTAGTCTATTTTGAAAACTGTGTGGGGGGGGGGGGCAAAATGCGACCCATCGCCGTTTTCACTAATTGCCATATTTTCGGAATAACAAGTCGTAATTTTTCAAACTCCAAATATGTCGAGTGAGCCAGAATTCGGCTAAAAAATAACGCTCATGAATCAGATTTCCGATATTTTGAAAAATATCGTTGGGGGGTTTGGATAAATTTTTACTCATTCTGGTTAAGCAAGACAGTCACATTTAATTTTTTTTTTTTAAATTTTACCCCGAGGGGCGAGTTTATTGGGCAGCGCCACTCACCTGTTCTCTCAATTTAACCCCGTAAACAGACTGTTTCCGTCGATACCTCATCTGTTGCCTCTACCTCCCTTCCTCTAGCACTATTCAGTTTAAGGTAACACTTTGAAAACCTTGTGTGTTCATGGCTATTCGTAACTTCGTGTGTGTATATAACATATCAATAATGCAGGTCTTATTATGCAGATTACGCGTCCGTTCTCGACCACCTGGAGATAATGAGGATGGACTCAAATAGGCTCATTGCCAATTATTGTCAAGAGCGCTACGACGAACAGACTGAAGCTACACTTCCCGTCACGGGGCTGCTTGTCATCAGGGTAAGATGATATCTTATGGTCTCACTGTTATTTAATAATTTAAAGTCATTTAGATATATGGGGGGGGGGCCACTAGACACATGGAGTGTCTGAAACACTATGCGTATTAGTGGCTTTATGTATTGTATGTACTAGCTCTATCTATAAATTCAATATGTTAACCAAACCACACACTAGAAAGTGAAGGGGCGACATTTCGGTCCGTCCTGGACCAGTCTCAAGTCGATTGTGAGACTTGATAATGTTGGATAATGTCAATCCAACATTGTTTGTAATTCTTCATCTATGTATATACTCTTACCTGAATAAAAATTTGAATTTTGAATTTGAGTGAAATATATGGGGCCACTAGACAGATGGTGGTCCTCAGGCAAATTCAGATCAGTTCAGGTTAGGTCCTCTATTTGAAAGTCTATATACAAGAGAGAGAGAGGCAGCCGTAAGATCTTGTGCAATAGTTCACTGGATAATGCTCTTTATTACAGGCATTTTACAAGGATGCAGACCACTTGGCCGTGAGAATTATCATGGCAAGAGACATAGTAGCGAGCACTGAGGAGGACGCCCGTAGTTTACCACTGGAATATTTTGTTAAACTTCAGCTCCAGCCTCCAGGGTGGTTCCCTAAAGCAACTAAGGCACACACTAAAATTCTAAAGGAAGATCCAGCCACCTTTGATGAGGAGTTTGAGTTGTGAGTAAAAAACAACAACTTGTGTATACATGTTTAAGGATTGGTTATAGTTGTCAAGCTCTAAAGGAAGACAGATTTTAGAATCGTCGTGATAACATTTTATTTGTCATCTCTTCCTGAACAAATCTACATGCCCGTCCGAGGCTTCAACATCCGCAAACAACACACTGATTACTGCCACATACTACAATCTTTCACTTGTCTGCTCAAATAAAAGAATGTAGAGAGCATTGATATTACTACAGCAAGTATGTAATACAGAGATCCTGAGAAGAGAAAAATAGGTGAATAAAATCAAACATTTTCTTTGCCTGGATGTCCTTTAGCTTTAGGGACATAACCTGGGACAAGAAACCTGTGGCTATTGTTTTTTTTAAATCATTTACAATAAAAAAATTGGGTTATATAGCATGTGTGTTTTACAGTCTCTAGTGGCAGGCTTCCTGTAACCCGTCGCAGCCACTACAGGGTTAGTGTGCGTGTGTGTACTTGTGTGCACGTGTGTGTGTGTGTGTGTGTGTGTGTGCGCGCGCGCTCTACACCGCATCCCGTTTTCGCACTTGCATATAGTCAATATTGGGTTATTTAATAAGTGCATATGTGACATACTAGTTGATTGTAAATATTTTATTTTACCTTGAAAAACTTCATAGAAAACACCGACCTCACCTAACCTTCTTAGTATGTTAAGATAAGCATCTTATTGCTTCTTAATTACAATTATTGCTTAACCTATCAACGGTATAGATTAAGTAAAAATTGTAATTAAGAAGCAATAAGATGCTTATCTAACATACTAAGAAGGTTAGGTGAGGTCGGTGTTTTCTATGAAGCTTTTCAAGGTAAACTAAAATATTTACAATCAATTAGTATGTCACATATGCACTTATTAAATAAGCCAATATTGACTAAGCAAGTGCGAGAACAGGTTCCAACCACTGGGTCTTGTCCCCATCCCAGTCATTAGAGACCTAATCCCTATATTTGTTTCCTTTTGTCTGGCAGCGACATCAGTGGCTCAGACACCAGTCAGACGGACAAGGGCATGCTGCTGCTGACTCTCAAGGACAAGAACAGAATTTATTCAGACATTGTCCTGGGCGAAGCCTTCGTATCCCTCTCCAACATTCCTTCAGATCTGTCTGAGGTTAAGAACTCATACCTCCACTTGAATCTCCTCAGCAAAGACCGTCGTAAGTACTACCAGCTTAGTGCTACAGTGTCGCTAAATAATTATATGGAAAGCTAAACACAGGGAATTTGTTTTATTTACCTTTAAAAGACAAACTTTGAGATAATTATTTTATATTAATTAATTACAAATGTTTCTCAAATTTCCAAAAAGTTAATTGTAATTGACAGTAAATACAGCACACATTTATTATATTGAACAAGAAAAAATTAAAAATAATCATTAATATATTGTTTATATAAAAAAATGTATTGAAATAATAAAGTAGAAACTAAAATCGTTATTTGTTTACAGATTACAGGGCGCTGGACATTCTGCTGAGCAGAAAATCAGACAACACAGCCAATCATTTTATTAAAAAAATATGTAAGCGTTATCCAGAATTACATTTGAACAGAACTAAGTAAAGAGGAGTTGTGTCCGCTGATGTGACACTTGAGTTTCTTTATGAAATGATCCGTGAGTGTGTGTGTGTGTATGTGTGTGTGTGTGTGTGTGTGTGTGTGTGTGTGTGTGTGTGTGTGTGTGTGTGTGTGTGTGTGTGTGTGTGTGTTTGGTAGCATTATGAAGAAAACCTTCTTAGACGTAAGCCACGCATTGAAATTGGGCATTTAATGACGGCCATCTCAGTACCGCCATTACCAGAGTATTCGTGATAAATTAAACTTTCTGGATCCTACTAATCAATACCCTCAGCTTGCTCCCCACTATGCCTACTCCTGTTCCAGCCTGGCCCTCCACTATGCCCACCTCTGCTCCCCACTATGCCTACTCCTGTTCCAGCCTGGCCCTCCACTATGCCCACCTCTGCTCCCCACTATGCCTACTCCTGTTCCAGCCTGGCCCTCCACTATGCCCACCTCTGCTCCAGCCTGGCCCTCCACTATGCCCACCTCTGCTCCAGCCTGGCACTCCACTATGTCCACCCCCACCCACAAAAGTTGACTTACAATATGCAGTAATAAAGTGCAGTTACAAGAAGCTGTAGTAAGGCTAGGATAAGTGATCTTATTATGGGTGCTAGGATTAATGAGTTTTATAAGGTGATAGCATAAGTAAAGTAATACTAGGTGCTAGTGCAAGGGGCATTATACAAGATTGTATAACTACAGTTATACTAAGTGCTATTATTAGTGCAGCTATAATAGATGCAAGGTTAAGTGAAATTTTTTCAGGTGCTAGCATGAGTGAGCTATACTAATTGATGGCATAGATAAGTTGTTCTAGATGCTGTAGCAACTTAGCTGATGAAGCAAGTCGATTTACTGACAACTTTGCCTTTTTTGTAAATAGACAACACTTGTTTTCAAACTGCACGTGTTTCTAATTATTGTCATGAGCTATGTAACAATTTAAATAAAATAATATAAATTCCCTTTCATATATTCTTACCATCCTGATTTCAAGCAGCAACACGGAATACATCAGTAAACAAAATAGAGTATAGAAAAGAAATAATTTATAAAAATTTGATTGATTTCCTTAAGAACAAAAAGAATTGATCTGACAATGTTATATCTGACAAAGAAGATTGATCTGATCTCGATATAAGCCTAACGTGTATGAATACACTCTAGCTCCCTGTCCCCCGACACAATGAATTATTATTATATTTTGTAAACATACAATAAACCTGGGAAATTTGTATACATACTAGGCATGAAAACAGTGAGATATATACAACAACGACCAGACTAAGGCTGGGGACACACCACACTAGCAGCATACAGCTATAAATACAGGGCCGACTTAAATGAACAGTATTTTTTTTTTCAGCACCGCTCCTGTGCCAGGTAAGTCAACTACGGGCTCACCATAGTCCGTGCTACTTGGAACTTGTTCCGAGTAGCCGAATCTATAACATCAACAACAAATGAACACACAGAGGTCACGACCTTTCCGTAGGGTGCAGACGCACCTCCACAGATCTCCAGTATCAGCTAATGATACTGGTAATGGCTCCAAAGGGCCACCACTTACGGGCTATTCATGCCCGTGCCACCTTTTGGGTGGCTTAATCATCTTCATCATCAAATGAGCACACACAGCATTTCCAGTTCTCAGTCCTACATTGTGTTGAACTTGAAACCGTTGCTCCTTGAAACCTATATCTGACCTTTTGAAGAAATTTTTTAGATTAACATCCTCCAAATTGTTCAGTATTTTAAAGGTTTCGGTAAGGTCCGTCCTGTTATGCCTGGTTTGCAGCTGTGTTAGCCCTGTGGCCCTGTTAGCACTGTGGTGCAAAACTAGTAACAGTTATGTCGTCCGGTGTTGCACTTTCTCCAGAGCAGCTATATCCCTCTGAAGACGAGGTCTCCATGCTTGGATACAGTAATCTAAATGGGGCGCACCAACGATTTATACAATTGAATCACTACCTACTTTTCCTTGAAGTCGAAGGTACGCTTGATTATTCCGTGTTTGGTTAACTTTTTTGACTGCTGCTCCTACCTGTTGTGCAACTTTCATTGAGTGGAGAATTTTGACTCGAAGGTCCTTTTCAACACCAATCTGCTGTGGTGTAACGTTATTAATTAGGTAGTTGTGGCGTGGGTTATGCCCCACATGCAGGGTCTTGCATTTGTCAACATTAAAAAGCATTTGCTAGTCATCTGGCCATTTGTGGAGTTCCTGCAGATCTTTTTGTAAGGCTTCAGCATCATTATCATTTCCCACATTACCATGAATCTTTGTGTCATCCGCAAATTAGATGATGTGGTTTGTAATATTCTCATCTACGTCACTGATGTATATGACAAAGGGGTTGGCCCCAAAATGGACCCTCGTGGTACCCCACTTACCACATTTCTAAAATCAGATTTATTCCATTTTAGCATCACTGTTTTCTTTGTTTTAACCATTGTTCTATTCTTCCATTTTTTCCTGGTGAAGAACTATGATATATTTACTCATTATAATTGTAGTGATGAATGTAGAACATGAAAAAACTTATTTTTACTCTGAAATAATACCATTTTATAACAAAATTAGGTCCATTAAATTACTCAAAGTCACAACATAGTTACTTGGATCGTCGACTTCCTGTGGCGTCGCCTGCCACTTAGTTTCATCTAATGTTATAAAGTGATATTATTTCAGAGTAAAAAATATGTTGTGTCATGTTCTACATTCAGCATCAACATTATAGTGAGTAAATAGATCATAGTTTTCATTATTTACGTAGTGCTTGGAAGCTTTGGGTAATTAGACGGACCGGGACGGTCTGGGGGAAGAGTCCGTCTCCTGCAGGGACTACCGTCGCTCTACCGTCTGCATGGACGGTAGAGCGTACAGACGACTCTTAGCGGCCACGCCGGAGCCCCAGGTGGCACTTCAGAACCCGAAATATGGTCCCCCTGGAGTGGCACTGGGGCTCCCATGGGGTGGCACTGGGTCAGACACACCCTGGTCATGACCTGCCACATCTCTCTTAGACGCTCATCAACAAACACCAAACGCTTAAGTATATGCGCCTCACCAACCACACTCCAACCACACCCCCCACCAACCACACATCCACCGCACACACCACAGACACGCAATTCACAGGAAGAGAGAAGACGAGATGAGATGAACTGGGGATGCTAAAACACAGGTAAACAAACGTGAGGTGTCAACACATAAGTGGGATGCTGGCGTCCCCGTTGTTGGGGGTAACGGAGAGGCCCCGTTGTTGGGTAACGGGGAGCCCCCCCCCCTCCCTCTTCCCCAAGGACACCCACCCTCATGAAAGAGAGAGTGGAGAGTCGCAGCATATATATAGAAACAGAGGATGGGCAAAAATGATAATGAAGCCCAAACAAAAAAGTTGAAGATGCTAACGAACAAGAAACAGAGAGAATAATGATAATCTAGTGTCTGGCCTGAGGCCTGAATAACCAGTTCTGGTATTGGCAGCTCACACGGTCATTCCGGTAACCCAATAAGACGATTGGTCAGTCCAATTCAACTATTCCAGTCAGCCGTCCAATCAAAACATTATGAGTCGACCAGTGCTCAAACCCACTCGGTAAATAATTTCATCCAACATAACCATCAAGCCATCCCAGCCAAGCAACTATCCGGCAAAGTTACCAACTATCCATCTTGGCCAGTAGCTATCCAGCCTGCCTAGTAACTATCCAGCCATGTCAACAACCATTCACTTCAGCGGCCAACATTCTAACCAACCTGGCAGTCCGTCATGTTGGTAGTCAAACTGCAATCAAGTCAGACTCAGATCTTGGTGTCCTACATTCAGTGACGGGATAAGGCCTGGTGCCTGCAGGATGGTGACTGGCCTGGTGTCTGCAGGATGGTGACTGGCCTGGTGCCTGCAGGAGGCTGACTGGCCTGGTGCCTGCAGGAGGCTGACTGGCCTGGTGCCTGCAGGAGGCTGACTGGCCTGGTGCCTGCAGGAGGCTGACTGGCCTGGTGCCTGCAGGAGGCTGACTGAGGAGACAGGCACCAGGAGCCTGTGGTGAGTCTGGAGGGAGTCAGAAAGTGAGAGTCACAAAGGTTCAAAGGGTGATAGGGTTTTTAAACTGATAGCGTGAAACGCTTTGAAACTACTAATAGTTTTAGCCACCACCTTCTCACTTAGCTTGTTACTACCACTCTGTGTGTGTGTGTGTGTGTGTGTGTGTGTGTGTGTGTGTGTGTGTGTGTGTGTCTGTGTGTGTGTGTGTGTCTGTGTGTGTGTGTGTGTCTGTGTGTGTGTGTGTCTGTGTGTGTGTGTGTCTGTGTGTGTGTGTGTCTGTGTGTGTGTGTGTCTGTGTGTCTGTGTGTGTGTGTGTCTGTGTGTGTGTGTGTGTGTGTGTGTGTGTGTGTGTGTGTGTGTGTGTGTGTGTACACTTCCTGGCACCTAGGGCTCAGGTAACCACCTTCCTCCAACTCACTCATTACTCATTCCTTCCTCAAACTCAACTTTCTACCGTACCTGACCCGCATCTTTTATTAATTAACTTTCATCATCAAAACAACCAAGAAGACTTTGTACATTCACCAAGCAGCTAAATTAATATTATTGGGGAGGGCCTTTATTTCCTGCTTCATTTAAACTTATAGTTTCCTACATCAATACATGTTGTTGTCTATCTGTTTGTCTCTGTTAGTTTTGTGATGGACCTAGTCTAGGTGTTGGGGCGATTTCAGTGGAGGAGCTCGAACACTAGTAAGAGGTGACTAAATTAGTAAAAAAAATAAATAAATAAATGTCAAAAGCTTAGAGTAATTAATTTAGATTAATGCATCAAGTGGAGAAGTTAAGGTAGCAGGAGAGGCGACTATAATTTACTCATAATAAGAGGCGGTCGTTGCATTGCATAAAGTAAACCTGAACAGGTCGCTTGCTATCTATTGTGTAATCGTGCTCTCAAATCAGCCGGGCTTCAAGTACAGCCAGTTTTTATGGTCAGGTCTTTCGGTATATTAATTGTGTAGCCATGGGACCACATTTGAGTCTTATTTTCTATCTTCAGTATACGCGATAATAGTCCTACGCCAAACGTCGACTAAGCCTACTGAGCTCTATCATATTTACATTTGAAACTGTGTATGGAGTCTGCCTCCACCACATCACTACCTAATGCATTCCATTTGTTAACTAAAATGACACTGTTGTTGTTGTTTTAGATTTGGCTAATCAGAACGAAATGTTCTTGTAGCACGAGCTATAGTGAAAAATGACACTGAAAAAGTTATTTCCAATATCTCTATGGTTCATCTGAGTACTCAGTTTCCACCTGTGTCCTCTTGTGCGTGTGCCTCCTGTGTTAAATAAATTGTCTTTATCTACCCTATCAACTCCACTGAGAATCTTGTATTTGGTGATCATGTCTCCCCCAACTCTTCTTTCTTCTAGCGACGTGAGGTTTAGTTCCCGTAGTCTCTCCTCGTAGCTCATACCGCCTCAGCTCAGGCACTAGTCTGGTGGCAAACCTCTGAACCTCTCCAATTTAGTCAGATGGTGTGAGGCAGGGCGGGCGGTGTGAGGCAGGGCGGGCGGTGTGAGGCAGGGCGGGCAGTGTGAGGCAGGGCGGGCGGTGTGAGGCAGGGCGGGCGGTGCGAGGCAGGGCGGGCGGTGTGAGGCAGGGCGGGCGGTGTGAGGCAGGGCGGGCGGTGCGAGGCAGGGCGGGCGGTGCGAGGCAGGGCGGGCGGTGCGAGGCAGGGCGGGCGGTGCGAGGCAGGGCGGGCGGTGCGAGGCAGGGCGGGCGGTGCGAGGCAGGGCGGGCGGTGCGAGGCAGGGCGGGCGGTGCGAGGCAGGGCGGGCGGTGCGAGGCAGGGCGGGCGGTGCGAGGCAGGGCGGGCGGTGCGAGGCAGGGCGGGAGGTGTGAGGCAGGGCGGGCGGTGTGAGGCAGGGCGGGCGGTGTGAGGCAGGGCGGGCGGTGCGAGGCAGGGCGGGAGGTGTGAGGCAGGGCGGGAGGTGTGAGGCAGGGCGGGCGGGCGGGCGGGACAGCAGGTTCCACTAACCTACACTTTCCCTTTCTCATACACTCCCATGGCGGTGACCTCGTCCGTCGCCTGGCAATTTTATAATGCCAAGATTCAGTAATGGCAACTCTCTCCACACAAGAGACACCAAGATTTTGAGTTTGTCAAAATGACATATTTGTATGTTACGATGTTATGCAACCTGTTCTCTGGGAGGAAATCCGCTCGCGGGAATGGATTCAAAACGACTTCGTAATTAGAGCTTTTATCTACTCTCTATCCATGGTTAGGTTAAGGTTACTTTAGGATAAGGTTTGGTTAGGTTAGGATAAGGTTTGGTTCGGTTAGGATAAGGTTACTTAAGATTAGAGGTTGATTAGGTGAGGATTCATTATATTTGGTTACGTTAATTAATACAGAGTAATATTGCCCAAAGTTTAAATATGGAATTCTGAAGCTATTTAAGTGTACACTACACTACACACAGATATATCACACTAACGTGATGCATCAAATGAACAAATCTATTTAAGTGTACCCTTAAATTTTGTTTATAGAAAACCAAATTCTTCAGACCGTTTCAAAGAAAACGTTTTCAACACTTATATTTTAAACCAATGATTTATAATACAATGAATTTATAACTCGAGAATAATTTATGTTTAGGACAAAGGTTCCATTGTGAGTATATTAGTAGATTATTACTAGAACCGTAATATGATTTCAGCAGCCCGTCCTCATAAACAAAAGGCAAACTCCATTCCATGCACCCGCCAAACCCCCTGTTTATGAATGAAAAACGGTTTACACGACTCACAACTGATGACGTCCGAACACTTCCGAAACAAGTCCTTCACTAACGAATTGTGTTCGAACCACAACGCTGTAAATACTTCACCTGCGTACTACAAATACAAATAATCGCCAACAGAACCTAAATACCTAACCTAACCAGTGCCTAAATATGTACAATATGATATCAATTAATATTATTTGAGAGAATTCCTGTTTTGAATGAACAGCGTGTTAAAATTTATGAATGCGTCTTTGAGGTCGACCACTGGTTGGAATGGACTTGGTCTGAGGCCGGGTTGGCTTTCATACCCTCACAAATATCTAGACTTTGACGGGGCGGTTTGTCGAGCGAGGTAATGCATTTGCTGAGAACGGACCCTATCGTAACCCTTCGAACTTCCTGCATGCTGTGTATGTTTGATATTTGTGATATTCTAGCAGTAATATGACCCACCTCGTGATTCTCTTGTTTAAATTATGCAGACGATGAGTCACAATAACGTGGCTGAAGTATGTTGACCAGACCACACACTAGAAAGTGAAGGGACGACGACGTTTCGGTCCGTCCTGGACCATTCTCAAATCGATGAAACGTCGTCGTCCCTTCACTTTCTAGTGTGTGGTCTGGTCAACACTAGTTTAAATTATTTTATCTTACTAATAAAAAGGACTGGGGCGTGTAAGCTGTAAAGGGCCGATCAGATACACTGAGAGATGACACGCCCCCAGGCTAGAGTCTGCTCATTGACAACAGGTAAAATGAGGTTCATGATGGACAATTGACGAGTCGGAGAAGCAATGTGAGTATTCTGAGGTGCGAAAGAGTTCACCAATCTGTTCTAATATTAGTTATCTAATGTGACTGTAAATGTCCCATCGCGATCAATTTAACCCAGGGACATGTACTGCTGGAGACACCATTTGGTTTACAGAAATCAAGTAAAATATATATATAACAATTTAAGCAGGAAAACGGGTAACAAAAGAAACGCGACAAAGGAAGAGAACTCTGAGGACTACGCAACAAACAAGGTAGAGTCAGCGTCACTTGCAGTTGTGTAAGAAGTAGTAGAAACAACGGAAGGGAAAAGTAATATAAAAACCTCATTAGAAAAATAGCAAAGTAACAAAGAAAGACTGATAAATGGAAGGACAATTGGTGGGCAGCCTCAGAAGCCATGGATGGTTTGAACACATCTTTTAAGCTGAGAGACTATAGGTAAATTTAATACACATAATCATCCCAAAAGTCGACAACAGCTAAAGAAGAAAAGATCCTTTGTACATCATAAAACCCACAAGCAACTGGAGTGATGCAACAAGATAGTCATTTCGGAGACTTCTGTGCCACATAGTTAACTTAAAGGGCTACAAGGAACAAACTTCTGCGGGAGCTGTGAGACATTACTGCCTTAATGACCCTGGTGGCCGACGAGAGCCTTTATTTAACACTTTGCCTGGCCTAATGTCTGCGTCAATCGAATTTTTACTTTCGCGTGCGGCCTTGGGTGCTGGTGGATGGTTGTGTGGCGGGTGTCCTTGACCATACCATCTACGGCCCGCTACTCGGCTCACTTTTTGTGTTCAACTGGTTTGACTCAAAAGTTTATATAATGTCTTCTGCGGGTGATTGACATTTCTCGCTGGCCTTAATCCGGGGGGGGGGGGCAGCATGAGAGAGAGAGAGAGGGGGGGTCAGCATGAGAGGGAGGGCAGCATGAGAAAGAGGGGGTCAACATGAGATAGAGAGGGGGTCAGCATGAGAGAGGGGGTGGGTCAGCATAAGAGAGGGTCAGCATGAGAGACTTTAGAGAGCGAAAGGGAGCGGGAGGAAGTACTTTTATTTAAAGGAATTTATATTTTAATTGTTACAACATAATTTTACGTTACAATTAACCTCACGTCCACGGATTACCTGTAAAATTAACGCAATTAACATGAACTCTTAACACTTCATAAACCATATGACATATGCCAAAAATAATTTTCTTCTGGAATGTGGTCACATGAATTAATTTTATTATTTAGTTGCTAACCCTTGTATGTTACATGACAGAGCTCGATATCCGGTGGTTGTCGGTGAAGTGGACCGGTGTTTGACTCCTCGGGGGCCCCGGGTCGTGCTGGTGAACCAAAGCTGGATCTCACGCCACGACTTTGTGACTTCCCTCCCCGAAGTCACGAAGTCGTGGCCTGAGATCCAGCTCTGATGCACCAAGACGATCCGGGACCACTGGATCTCACGCCATGACTTCGTGACTTCGGGGAGAGGTAGGATAAGGCTGAACTATGGCCAGACAAATGGTGTGGATGATGGTAATTGGAGAAAACGTTGTGTGGAAGGCAGACGAGGTAAGGAAATCGTTCGTTATGATTAGACCGGGAGAAGAATTGCGTGTAAAGCTAGAGCTGGGATGAACGCCAAGTTAAAGTGAAACAAAAATTTGGAGAGAAACAGAACGGGAAAGGAAGAGGAAGGCGGAGAGGGTGGGTAAATATGATGGAAGAAAAGCAGTATGTCACAAGACCCATACAGCAAACACGAGACCTATACAACAGCCACAAAACCCATACAACAGCCACGAGACCCATACAACAGCCAGAAAACCCATACAACAGCCACGAGACATCTATACAGTCACAAGCACCAAGCAACTAATGTAACATAAGAAACTATATAACTTTTCCCAAGTGTCCTCAACATTCGTCCTTGGAATCACCACAGTCTTGAGGATCCCAGCCGACGGACGGGTCGGGGCGGTCTGCCTCACCCACTTCTTCCCGCCCATAAAGCCAGCTTGTCGCTCACGCCGCCGTGACGTGTCGGAGCCTAGCCACAGTGGCTCGGTAAATATCTTTCGGATAATAAATTAAATTCAATTTGAACAGCTTGTGAAAAGTTTTCGTCCACATTTCAATAAATTAAGATAAGTAAAATTTTCAGATGAGATTGACTTGTTGGTACATCTTATCCTGGACGATGGAGATGAGACCAAACATTTCTCGATTGATTAAGATTAAGCCACCCAAGAGGTGGCACGAGCATGAATAGCCCGTAAAAAAACATCTCTCGGCTTTCCCGCCAAAGATAACATCAAGCTATTTCCCTCCCCCCCCCCCTCCCACCTGTCCTTGTTCAGGGATTACGACCATCCCGCCAAGCAACAGGACTGCAGGTTAGACCGGTCAGTCCTTCAACTCAAGGTTGTCTTGCTCGTCTTCAGGACATCCCCACCGTTACCTGTGGAGCCCTGCAGCTGGAAGAGGACAGTTCCTTTGTTTGTTCCATAGATTTTTAAAACTATGTTGAGACTGAAGAACTTTCGTAAATAAATTAATATATAAAAGAATGGTTAACTGAATATTAACATACGACGATTTCCTAGAGCAGAGTAACCGCTTTCTGGAAATTAGATAATTACTGCGTTATTATAATTACTGCTAACTGATATTTTTACCAGCTGAGGAGTTCGTGTAGGTGGATTGAAGACGCGTGCCTCTATGGTGGGACAACGCGCGGGAAACCAGCCCGTTCTAATATCCCCAGTTTGCTAACTGTAGGTAGTAACTTAGTGACTGTAACCTATCCACCGCTGCCCACTGGATGGGGGGCGGTGTGCAGGACAAACAAATTTTGACACTAGCTCTCCACATATGTCAGTTGCTTAATTTAGAACCTGTACTTGAGGTCGATCTCGAACCCATTGTTGATGTGACGACTTATATTGAATTTTGTAACTAGCTCATCAAGATTGTAACTTGCTTAGCTAAATGAATTGTTGGGTTCAGTCCCTGAGCCCATTATGTGCCTCTGAAACCCTTTCCACTACCGCCCACAAGATGGGTATGGGGTGCATAATAAATGAACTGAACTAAACTAAAACAACCTAAGGTTTCCCAACGTCAAGAAAACGGTCAATTTAAAGTGTCCTCTCCTAACCTACCAGAGGTCCCGTAAGCGTAAACGGGACAATACGTCACTTTCACCAGCCGCTTAGATTTTCCAGTACGACGATTTCTTGCCTTGTGTAACGCATACGATCGAAATGCGACGTGCTTTGTAGGAGGACATGTTGTGGGCAAACATCTAGCACCATCATCATATGTTACCCATCATGGTCAGAGACTAACTAATGCAGACGATGAGTTACAATAACGTGGCTGAAGACAGGAATACTAAACCACACACCAGAAGATGGAGAGACGACGACGTTTCGGTCCGTCCTGGACCGTTATCAAGTTGATTGTCAATCGACTTGATAATGATCCAGGCCGGACCGAAATGTCGTCGTCTGCTCATCTTCTGGTGTGTGGTTTAGTCTTCACACTTCAACTATTTCTTGCAAGATTAAGGACTAGCAATTATGCTATGTCCTATCGCTTCATTCTGAAGAGGATACTTGTCTTTAAGTGTGAAGTGTGTCAAGTTACTCTCGCCACTGGTCATGGGGGTATGACCAGTGGAAACGAAACTCTTTCTTACACACTCAGACCATTAGTAACCTATCAATTGCCTCTAGCAGCCTGCTTTGCCCCTCCCTGCCCGCTCTAGCAGCCTGCTTTGCCCCTCCCTGCCCGCTCTAGCAGCCTGCTTTGCCCCTCCCTGCCCGCTCTAGCAGCCTGCTTTGCCCCTCCCTGCCCGCTCTAGCAGCCTGCTTTGCCCTTCCTACCGCCCTTGGAGCCCGCCCTGTCCACTGTCTGCCCTGTCTACTCTTGCCAGCTGTGACTACACAGCTGGCGTTCTCCACTCTGCCAACCCGACCTGCTCTGCTCATCCTGTCTGCCCAGCCTGTCGTCCTTCCCGGGGCTAAATACTCTTGCAAAATCCAAGCAAGTCTGCTTTCCCTTGCTTGCACGCAGCTTTATGTTGCAGAAGCAAGAAATTGTGCTCCTTGTTATTACCTGTGGAACCTTTGTTCATGCACTGCTTTCTCCCGACTCCCTCACACACGGCTCGTCTGTGCCTGTATGTCTGTCTCTGTCTGTATCTGTCTGTCTGTATTTGTCTGATTACGTGTATATAAGGGTCTCGGTAGTACAGTTGGGTTCGTTCTCTACGCACAATCGAGAATTCCAGGTTCGAATCCCCGGCTGGACAGAAATGGTGGGGGGGGGGGGGCACATTTCCTCTCAATTAAGCCTCTGTTCACCTGACAGTGAGTAGGTATTCAGGAGTTAGCTTGTTGTTAGGTTGCATCCTGGGCGGGGTCTGTAATTCGTCCTGGGTGGGGGGGGAGGGGACCTCGATAAAAGGCAAACGTGTAGGAATACACTCTGGTTTCCTGTCCCCCGACACACTGAAGTATATCTATGTCTGTATGTTCTGTGTCTGTAAGTATGACTGTCTTTGTTTGTATATCTATCTGTTTGTTTATTTCTGTATGCCAATTTTTGTCTATGTTTGGCTATATGACCGTCTTGGTTTTTATGTATGTCTACCTGTCTGTGTTCGTTTGTATGTATTTATATTTGTAATAAACAAAGAGCGCTTGCATAACTATGGAGATGTCTAACATGCATTTAATAAAATGAGAGTTGTCAAAATCATCTGAACTCTTAGTCCAGATGATATCAGTCTTAAATAAGCTGAAATCAGTCTTAAATCAACTTAGCAGCATCACCTGCTGTATTAGTTGTTTTATAAATATATATTGTATGTAATGCTAAGCAACATCAGGTACCGATACCGACGGATTTTGAAGCCGTTCTCGGTGTCTCTCTCGGCCATTTTCATCCCTTTCATGTCCTCAGTGTAAGTGTTCCATGTGGCTAGTTAAAGTTAGAGTGTTGGTCGGTGGGGGAGAGGGTGATAGGGGGGGAGAGGGTGATAGGGGGGGAGAGGGTGAAAGGGGAGGAGAGGCGTAGGGTGGTGTTGTAGAGGTTTTGGGGAGTAGGGGGGAAAAGGGTTGTTGGGGATTGTGGTGGGGGTGGGGAGAGGGAGGATGTGTGGAGTCCTGCATAGTAATCTAGAGTCGTTCACCTGCTTAGCAAGCGTAGAGTGTGTAAGCTTTGCTCTTACCAAAGTGTACGGTCATGTATCAACTCCCCTAACCTGTCGAATCAAGTTTCTCGTTAGTCCAAAAACTATAGTTTCCCCCTCAATTATTTTTTCACGAAAACCTTGAATTTGTCCCCTTTTATCCGCCAGCACGCCAATATGACGCTGAGGACGGGCTGCTCCCTAGATTTTATCAAGGTGTTGGGAAGACTGTTTACATGAGATGAAGATGAGTTCGGAGGTCAAGATGCAACAATGAGGTTTTAAGATGATATTCTTCTTCACCTTCACACAGTAAAGGGGAGGTGTGGTGGCAGAGCTCTCAGATCAAATGACAATGCATGTTGTGAGCGTTGACAAGCATGTCATGCTATTGTCAAGGAGACGAGAGATTTTATTGGATATGCATGCTTCCAGCAGTTTGAAACACGAACGAATCTTGCATCTTTGGAATTCTATCCCAGCGTCTATTGGTCTGAGCTTCTTTCTGCTAGTTTGTCTCCGAGTCCAGCAGTATTGGTATGAAGTGAGTCCAGCATCGCTCCATTGGTCTAAATTCGGCATCGTTCTGATCGTCTGAGCTCGGCATCGTTCTGTTAGTCTACACCCGGCATCGCTCTGTTGGTCTACACCCGGCATATCTCTGGAGCCTGTATGTTTTTGTTTATATCAAGCAGAAAGTTATTACCGTCTGCCTTGGATATATTTGAATTTAACCTTCTGGTGGAGATCGTTGAAGAGGCTCAGCCCGCTCCCGATCCTAGTACAAAACACTGCCGGAAACCACCACATTGCTCAGATCCTTCACCTTTGGGCTTACCACTATTGATTGCAGTGTCTGCCATGATCCACGACTCAGATGCTCTCTATCATCAGCGTCGCTCCTGAGGCAATACTCGGACACATATATCTCTAGAAGTGAGTGTGTTTTGTAACACATCTTTCAAGTTCAGTTTTTCTGTTTTTTAACATTTTCGCGCATGAAGGCAGGCCCCCCCCCCCATCCCCCAACACACACACGCGCGGAGTCTTTAACTTGTCGAGCATAGAGTGAAGTTGCAGAAAGTTCAGAGGTATGCATCGAGACTAGTCCCAGAGTTGATGGGTACGCTTTACATGAAAGACTTAAGGAATTAAACCTCGCATTACTGGAAGACAATTGTGTTAGACAAGATATGATTACCACGTTCGCAATTCTGAGTAGAAATAATAGTGCAGACATGGACAGATGATGAAGTATGGGTGGTACACGAACCAGGAGACACAGGTGGAAACTGAGTTCCCCGGATATAAACCTAAATATAAGGCTTATATCTTGATATAAGCCTAAAGTATATGTACACAGGCTGTCTGTCTCCGACAAAACGAATCATTACTGTAGCGGCATTGGAGGAGAAAATCACAACAGACAATGTGATCAAACATACAAGATATTAAGACAAATGAACACACACCCTTGACGGAAGCACTGCTTCTAGGTGAAGGGAGGACCAGGAGGCCCTTGGAGGCTGCAAGCACAGATGATCCGGAGGAATGTAAGGATATACTCCTATGACGATTGATTGATTGATGAAGATTAAGCCACCCAAGAAGTGGCACGGGCATGAATACCCCGTAACTCGTGTGACGTCTGAGTGGTTAACGAAGGAAGTGAGGGTGAACCAGAGGTGGAAACAGCGACCGCTTTAAGAGCAAGTATAAAGTATGGTATTACTGTACCAGGTAAAGAAGCAAGTAGGTGGTTCACTAGAGGTGGATCTCAAGCACCGTAGGTAGACACAATTAGGTAAGTACGCCGTGACAGAGCGGTGTGTTCTCCCTTTCACCCGAGCCCACTGACCTGCCCTTTTCACCTGGGTTGAGAGGCGCCCTCCCGCCCTGCTTCTTGACCCGCTCTATACATCGTCGGTCTCCTCTAGTGGCAGCCTCTTTACCTTTGTATTGTTCTTTTCATCTAATTTAGTCGCTACGGTGTACACGGAAGACGTGTATGGGCACTGTGGTTAATATGACAGACGCTTACTTCTTGTGGTGTAAATGTCGTCGACTCACAACCCAGAGACCTGTGTTCAGTTCCCAGGTAGGACAGAAACGGTTGGGCACGTTCCCTTTCGCCTGATGCCTCTACACCTAGCAGTATACAGATACCCGAGACTCAGGCAACTGTTGTGGGGTTGCATGCTGGGGAAGGTCAGCAGTTGGCCTGGTGGAGGGACCTCGGTACGTTTAAGTACACACGTCTTGCTGTTCAATAAAACACTGAACTATATGTTTAACAGATCTCTAACCCTGTCCATGGATGACAGAAGAAAATGTATATATGCTGGTTAGTATTGTATGTTTATATATATATATATTTGTATTGTATGTATATATATGTTTATATATATAAACAAACTTCCTATAGCCCGACAATGGGAATTAGTTAATTGTAATAACCTCCTTGGATACATCAGATCGCATCTGTCAGACACCAGTATGTTTACGTGAACTATTTGTTCCTGAAACTTGTTCTTGATCTATTTGTTCTTCTCTCGGCTTGTTCCATTTGCTCGCTGTTCTTAAGTTCAAGAAGTGCTTTCTTGCATCCTTGTGACTCATCGGAGTTTCTTGTTTCCGCCCTCTCGTCCAGCCCCTGATCGTGATTAGAGATTTTAGTTCACTTTGTCACGCATCTAAAAATCTTATATGTGGTAATTATGTCATCGTTTTCTCTTCTTGTTTTGTGTCTCCGTGGTGAAGTCTGGTCCTCTCCGCCTTTCCTTGTTGGTCAGTTCTCCAATTTCCTGAACCAGTCTCGTAGGGAGCCCTCGGACTTTCTCTGGTATTTGTTTCCCCGTGATGATTCCATACTGATAATGTACAATATCATGAAAGCTTCCTTGTCCTGGTGCATGACGGCTAGGCGAATGGTCGCCAGGTAGAATAGTCGCCAGCTAGAATGGTCGCCAACTCTGTATACGTCGCTGATGTTATCCTCTGTGCCTCCAGTGATATGTTTGAGCTCCTGTCTGTTATCTGATATGTTTACTTTTACGATTCGAATACACATGTGTTCATATATGCGCGTGTGAGCGCTCTCCTGCTATAGTACCCCGAGCCTGTTAGATGCGTATCATAGATTAATGAACCTTTCTCTTCTCTCCCTTCCCTTTAAGGAAGCATTGTGGTTGCAGCTCACATTCGTACATTCGCGAATTAACAAATCAGACAGCTTTCCCTTCACATACTCTAATGAAAAATTCAATAGGAATTCTTAGCTTATAATGAGTTGTCTGATGCCTGGACACAATTGGGGTTGACAATGCATCCATCCACGACATGGTGGCAATGTGCCCGTTTAAACTGGTCTGACGCAACTGCATTTGAGCAAGCAGACGAGTCAATACGAGACGTCGTGCCGCACTGCAGCTACGATGGTCGTCCGCTCACACCCTCTAATATGAATTTCAAATAGCAAGTATTTATAATGCCAAGAGAGTGCAGATGGAGGCGTAAAGACACTGCTGTACTCTCGTTCAGTCTCTATCACCGCCCTCGCCTGGACTCCACCTTCCGGGGCATCAACAGTGGCAGCTCCATAGTAATGAGATCCCATATAAATCTATTATAATTTGTGCTCCTATCATACGTCTATCTACAGCAGCCAATATTTTATTCTCCGTGAGGGTAAACATTCGTTCTATATTTCAGACTCTTTAGCCTTGTTTATCCCATTTTTTTATGGCCTGCGATATTTCCTTGCAGGAAAAACAAATATGTTTTAATTGACACTATACGAGTTGATCAACTGCCTGTGCATGGCGCTGAGCCACTACAGTCACTGACATTCCCATGAGCGATTAGCGTGAGCAAAACACGTCAAGAGAGTGATGCAGAGGCTCAAGAGAGTGATGCAGAGGCTTAAGAGAGGGATGCAAAGGCTCAAGAGAATGATGCAGAGGCTCAAGAGTGTGAAGAGCCGTGGGCGTCCACACACTCACCCATGTCGCAGGTGCTAGACGTCGGCTCAACTCCCAGCATGAAAGTAGCCGGGTAATGGGCGGGGAATATTCTGGCAAAGGTAAGACATTACGTCATCTCTGCCTGTAACATTCACTCGTTTTTTTCACTTTTCTATCCTGGCCTCCTCTGCCCAGAAGGGATCAAGTGTAGTGACTTGGTTGCAGGAGTTGCTGCTTGTTGAGAGGACATGTTCAATATGCGTGTCAGCTTAGGAAATGAATGATCGCTGAAGTGATGTTCTTATGAATGTTATGATCAGCATTCGTCAGTTGTTGGTTGAGCGTCTTGTGTTATAGTAGACGTGTTTTGGTTGTCATAAAAATTGGGCCAGGTGGAACATTGGAACACTGACTTATACATGACAGTAAGACTGTCGACGTGTGGCGTCGACGTCCAGAACACGTTAAAACTAGCTATTGTATACCCTTGTCTATATGCCAGAGACTCGCCCTAGATGCCAAACACTCGTACTGTATATATAAAAAACACCTTACAAGTCAAAGACGGCATATAAAACACCCGCCCTACAAAACAAACACCTGTCCTTCGAGCTAAACACCCGCCCTACAAACCAAACACCTGCCCTTCAAACCAAACACCCGCCCTACAAACCAAACACCCGCCCTTCAAACCAAACACCCGCCCTACAAACCAAACACCCGCCCTACAAACCAAACACCCGCCCTTCAAAGCAAACACCCGCCCTTCAAAGCAAACACGTACCCTACACACCAAACACCCGCCCTTCAAGCCAAACACCCGCCCTACACACCAAACACCTGCCCTTCAAGCCAAACACCCGCCCTACAAACCAAACACCTGCCCTTCAAGCCAAACACCCGCCCTACAAACCAAACACCTGCCCTTCAAGCCAAACACCCGCCCTACACACCACATATTACATGTGAAGATACAACTCTGAGCTTAATTTAGAATTCTGTGCCAATGACTTGTTTTTCTTACATTTTTTCTTCCGATAAACAAGTGATATTTTAGGAGATGGGTCAGTTAAACTGGGCCCCTGTTATGGTGACCACTTAACAGTCAGTAGCCGTGTCTGGCAGGTAAACAGGTGTTACTGACCTCTCAACTGTTACAGTCAGGGCTTAGCCAGTCAGTAGACTAGCCATTCATATGATGCATCAAATCTTGGACAAATATTGTTAGAAACACTTTAGTACAAGTTTCACAATTATAATTATTTGTAATTGTCTACTTGATATTACGGCTCTCTCTAAACACCCGGACTCGGGGAGAGAGAGAGAGAGAGAGAGAGAGAGAGAGAGAGAGAGAGAGAGAGAGAGCTAGTGTTGTTAATCCAAATATTAAGAATCGAAGTGTAGTATCAAAACATTTGTTATAATTGTGAATAACGGTTGAGGGCCACCGGACTAACAAACAACAAACCACCGCTATGCGTGCTAGTGGCTGTACAAGAATTTAAGAATTGTAAAATAAAATCAAACAGGCATGACAGGGTGGATTTCATTGAAACTTTCAAAATACTGAACAATTTTCCAAAATTTCTTCAAAGTCAGATGTAATACAAACAAGGAGCAAAAGTTTCAAGCTCGACAAGCCACAATGTAGGACTAAGAACAGGAGATGCTCTTTTTACCCACAGGGTTATAAAACCATGGAACCGCCTACCTGCCGAAGCCGTAAATGCCAAAAAAAGTTAACTTTTATAGTACAACTGGAAAAGATCCTCAACACAAATAGGGAAGGGGGACGTTTAACAATCCGCCGGCGCCCTGTCCTCGTCGAGGCCACTAATGTTAGTGACTCTTGGGGTAAAATCGGGTAAATAAACAGGTACTATGAGTACCAGCCGCTATTGTGAGTACCGGGGGAGTGTGAAGTTGGTGTGAGTGGTGTAGGTTAGGCCCCCCTGGTATACGTCACCTCACGGGAGTGGTGTAGGTTAGGCCCCCCTGGTATACGTCACCTCACGGGAGTGGTGTAGGTTAGGCCCCCTGGTATACGTCACCTCATGTTAGTGGTGTAGGTTAGGCCCCCCTGGTACACGTCACCTCATGTTAGTGGTGTAGGTTAGGCCCCCCTGGTACACGTCACCTCATGTTAGTGGTGTAGGTTAGGCCCCCCTGGTACACGTCACCTCACGGGAGTGGTGTAGGTTAGGCCCCCCTGGTACACGTCACCTCACGGGAGTGGTGTAGGTTAGGCCCCCCTGGTACACGTCACCTCACGGGAGTGGTGTAGGTTAGGCCCCCCTGGTACACGTCACCTCACGGGAGTGGTGTAGGTTAGGCCCCCCTGGTACACGTCACCTCACGGGAGTGGTGTAGGTTAGGCCCCCCTGGTACACGTCACCTCACGGGAGTGGTGTAGGTTAGGCCCCCCTGGTACACGTCACCTCACGGGAGTGGTGTAGGTTAGGCCCCCCTGGTACACGTCACCTCACGGGAGTGGTGTAGGTTAGGCCCCCCTGGTACACGTCACCTCACGGGAGTGGTGTAGGTTAGGCCCCCCTGGTACACGTCACCTCACGGGAGTGGTGTAGGTTAGGCCCTCCTGGTACACGTCACCTCACGGGAGTGGTGTAGGTTAGGCCCCCCTGGTACACGTCACCTCACGGGAGTGGTGTAGGTTAGGCCCCCCTGGTACACGTCACCTCACGGGAGTGGTGTAGGTTAGGCCCCCCTGGTACACGTCACCTCACGGGAGTGGTGTAGGTTAGGCCCCCCTGGTACACGTCACCTCACGGGAGTGGTGTAGGTTAGGCCCCCCTGGTACACGTCACCTCACGGGAGTGGTGTAGGTTAGGCCCCCCTGGTACACGTCACCTCACGGGAGTGGTGTAGGTTAGGCCCTCCTGGTACACGTCACCTCACGGGAGTGGTGTAGGTTAGGCCCCCCTGGTATACGTCACCTCACACTTAACAGACACACCAACGTTCCAGCACGCCACAGATAGCACCAGTGGGTGCAGCTCACTGCCCTTTCAGCCAGGGGGTCAGGACCTATTCACGTAACTTCTCACAGACCGCCAGAACAGCTTTTATGTATGTGATTTTTAACCATTATAGGTTTATATACAACCCCCCCAACAATTATATTAAGAATTAGCAAATCAGTATAGCTTGTGAGCGTGCGTGCCCGCGCGCACACGTATCGAAATGTATATTTTCTTCTTCAGTAATCAACACTAAAACTGGTGTGAAGACATGTGAAACTCTCTTCTCTGCAACAGGAGCAGGACAGGTAAACAAAAAACTGGTCTTCAGAAGGACGGCAGAGGAATATTAACGAGGTTAAGAGAGGCCTTGGGTCAGGTCCACAACCGACCCCGCCCTTTCTGTAGGGCGAGGGCACCAGGTCCTCGCTCCCCGCCCTTTCTGTAGGTGGGGGCCACCAGGTCCTCGCTCCCCGCCCTTTCTGTAGGTGGGGAAGGGGAAGGGAACCATCAGGGGGAAAGCCACAAGCCATTACGACTATATAGCACTGGGAAGGGGTCAGGAGAAGGATTTGGGATGGAACAGGGGGGAAGGAATGGTGCCCAACCACTTGGACTGTCAGGGATTGAACGCCGACCTGCATGAAGCGAGACCGTCGCTCTACCTTCCAGCGCAAGTGGTTGGGCATCAACAACTTTGTGATACCAGGTCAGGGTGATACAAGTGGTATAAATGCCTTTGAAGGGGAGTATATGTGAAACTTGGTATGGCTTCAGACAAAGCCTCCAGTCGATTCAGTAGAAGTCCAGGTTGTATAACTTGGCGCAGGTCAAGGTGGTACAGTGGTAGAGGTTGCGGCTGGCGGTCTGTTGGGTCGCTGGTTTGAGTTGCCGAAGAGCTCCAGTGAATTTTCTGTTGATATATATCACGTTAGGGGGATTTCTCTCTGTGTAATTATTACTATTATTATTATTATATTTATATTTTGTCTTTTGCGACAACTTCACTCTGGCCCTGGAGGGAGGAGGTTCTTCTTTTCAAGATCCAGTGGATCTTCTTTTCAAGATCCAGTTTGCAGTGGTTCAACCACTGCAAACCACCTCAAGTCCATCATCACCCAGCAAAAATCTGCTATCAGAATAATATCAAATTCTGCTTTCAGACAACACACAGCCCCCTTGTTTAACTCCTTAAACATGCTAAACATAATCTCACTCCACAAATTCTCTTGTGTCAACTACATTTACAAAACCCTGTTCTTAAATGCAAATTCTTGTCTGAAACTCTTCTTGGACAGATGTAATAGGACCCATTATCACCACATCAGAAATAAATATCTCTTTGATATCCCCAGAGTTAAACTTAATCTGTGCAAACACTATGCAAATAAAGGGACCCAGTTTATGGAACTCACTCCCTACTGAATTGAAAAGCTGTCCAACTTTTACATCATTCAAAATCAATACTAAAAAGTACCTAATTTCATCTTCATAGTTTTTCACTTTTTGCCTTAAAATTGCACTGTATCAATTGCTACCCAATCTCCCAACCTTTATGTTCCCAATTTGTACATCTTTACCATTGTGATCATTGCTGTTTTCTTATATGTGCTGCCAATCTGTTGTATGGTGTTTATTAATCTTGTTTATCTGTATCTTTTGCTACCCAGTCTCCCAATCTTTATGTACCCAATCTGAACATCTTTACCATTGTGATCATTGCTGTCTTATATGTGCTGTCAATCTGCTGTATGTTGTCTATTAACCTTGTTTAAATTACTAATCAAGCTGTCAATGTAATCAATCAGAGCTTTAATATAACAATATGCTTTAATATACCTACTTATCTCTCTCATCTCATTTTTCTCTTGTAATGTATCTTTATCATTTATCAATTCTGATTGAAATTACCTACTTAAAATTATCTGCTAGATTAAGGACCTGCCCGAAACGCTGCGCGTACTAGTGGCTTTACAAGAATGTATATACTGTACTATCCAATGTATTCTCACAAACCCAATGTACCTTCTTGTATATATATAAATAAATAAATAAATAAATAAATCCACATCAATCCCGGGTCGCTTTGGCAACAACGTTTGGCACCCTGCGCCAGACCCATCAACCATACAGGCTGCCATATTCTGGACCCATCAACCGCATTTACCTACATCCACTAGACCCATCAACTACAGTCAACCCCATCCACTGGATCCACCAAACAAACCGGTTGCCAGTCACTGAATCCACTAACCACACAGGCTGCCAACCACCGAATATATCAATTACAGACTACCATCCACTGTACACATCAACTAAACTACCTGCTAGCAGTCAGACCCATCAACAACGCCAACTGCTGAATGCTTGCTTCATCAACCACACGGCTTACTACCTGCTAGATCCATCAACCACTCGACTTATAAACCACACAGGAGAGAGAGAAGGATGGGCTGACTGCATCTTCCTTGGTGGCCAGAGAGCCTTCAACACTGTCACACAACAGGCTCACACAAACGTGGCAAGCAAACTGAAGTAACTGGAAGAGTGTTGAACTGTGTGGGTGAAACGCCTATCCAACAGAAAGCAAAGATTAGTAGCGAGATTGGAGAAATCACAATAAAGGAGAGCAACAAGCGGAGTTCCATAGGGTATCAGTGGCCCTCCAGGAACCTGGACAAGAAAGTTTTCATGACATTGTACACTACTTGTGTTAGAGAAGTACAATACTCTAACCCCAGTGTGGGATCTACACCAAAAGAGGCACAAAGGGTTTCTAAAGACAAACCAGAGGTTTACTGCGAGACTGGTCCCTGGTCAAGGAGGACAGAGCTATGAGAAAAGACTGAGGGAACCCGGCATCACACGCTGGAAAAGAATAAGGTCAGACGCAAATCCTTACAATATATATGAGATTCTTAGAGGCATTGGCAAAGTAGAAGAAATCGAAATGAGATTTCGAAATGCATACCAGGATGAGACGAGAGGTCATGGGGTGTAAGGAGCCATGATGGAGTAACGAGGCACTTCTTCAGTGTAAGAATAGGGAGCAAATGGAATGAGATAATAGGGAAAGTTGAGAGCTAACCCCATACTCCATGATGTAAATGATTTCAAGAGTTCTAAAGACGGGACCCAGGAGCTAATGCCCCAAAACACACACACAGGTGAGTGTAGACCACAAACTACTCGGTCTACTAACTGTTCCACCCACCTGGCCGTATACCTCGTATATAAACACTATGCTGTTTATAATATCTAATGAAAGTCGGTGGATATAACAATAATGTCACTGACCTCCCACATCTAGCCTTCCATTGACTCATGAACCCTTAGGGCCAACATTCTCACAAACACCATCACCAAAACATCCCAGGGGTATCAGGCACCATGCCACTGGAACAACCACTTTGAAGCAGCGAATTACACTTTTGGCACACGAATTACCCTCACAAACCGGAATTTTCTGTTTGGCTTTTTTCCCCTCCAACGGAGAATAGCTATCAAGGAGATATGAGGAGAGAGGGAGGGGAAGGAGAATGGGTTGATGGGGTGAGGGTGTCCAGGGCCTGGACCAGGTCACCACCAAGTTGGAAAAAAAACTAGCTGCCGTCACCAGTATATAAGGCGTCGGTGCCCATCTTGGATCATCAGTGGTGCTCCAGCCTTCCTCGAGTGCAATAGTCAACCCAAATCGCACAAGACAAAATGAAGGTAAGTCCTTTCTATGTCAATTTCCATTAGTCACTCATTGTGTATGTCACACACTTTATAGTTTTATTCTCTGAATAGCCTCAACATGAAGTACCGGCAATATAGATATTATTTAACTTAGTGCAGGACTGGTAGAGTTAATGCGCTGGGCACGGCTTCACCGTTTTCTTTACAGTTGTGCTGGTGAAAGTTATTGTCACTTAATGATTCATATAAGACTTGGAAGCATTGGCGCCGTAAATATTTTATCCTCGTCAGACTGCACTTTCTATCCCTGTGATTATTGTCCGTCACTGTCGCTGTGCTACCGTCAAGTGTCACTGTCCGGCCCGTCCCGGCGGTCAGTCGTTGCCGTCCAATATGGTTTTTACGGAATTCATTAATTTTCGTACTGTTTCCACTGTATCCCCGGCGACTGTCACCAGTCACTACTAGGTGTCACTACCAGTCGCTAGCATCACTGTTATACTGCCTGTCTCTGCCACATCACCCTTCTGTGTCACTATCCTGCAATATTTCTTTTATAATAGCATTAGCCGCCACAAACCTAATCAAAATATTAATAAATATACTGGTTTCACGACAAGCTTCGCATACATCTGAATGACCATCTTGTTCGCATGGCCATGTTTAGTTTATTATTATTTTCTACCACAGACGTGGGTCACACATTTACAATGCTAACCAACATATATATACATTTTCTTCTGTCCTCCACGGACAGGGTGAGAGATTTGTCAAACTTGTAGTTCTAGGCGTGTTTTGTTCTCTTCAAGTACGTTTATTGAGACAATAAAATGCATCTCAAAAGAGATAGAGTAGCTTAGGCTATTTCTACCCTCCTGTGTTTTCGTGTGTATCAGGAAGAGAGATGTGTCAACCCTCGTCTGATCGTGCTTCATCTCTTAAAATTGAAATGATAAAATTATCTTATCATTTTAATAATTTTAGACGAGGTCTCGCGTTCCGAGACGAGAGACAAATTAAATCATCCGGGGGGAAGCCTCTCTCATTTTTCAGGCATCGCGTGCCGAAGTTTCCACCTTTTGAATTGAACGATTTCCAGAACGATGTTGTTTATTGAACAGATGACCCTGAGCGCCAGGTAGAGTAGTTCTCATCCTGACCTTCTCCTGGTATGTTGCAGGTCATCGTGCTGATGTGTTTGGTGGGCGTGGCCCTCTGTGCCCCGCAGCAATTCCAGAAACAAGAAGAAATTGTAAGTTTTCTGTAATGATGCAGTTACATCCACTGTTATATTATTCTGGTCTAATGACAATAAACATGGTGTAAGATTTAAGTCATGAATGTAATACTGATGATTTACATAAAGATAAACTTGATATCTATCTGGTAGACGTGCGTGTGATCTCTGAATTTAGAGTCTGCAAGTGACGTTGTCTTCCCCCCCCCCCTCAGGACACCCCCGAGCCATACGAGTTCAGCCTCAACGTTGCTGACGACGAGTTCACCAACTACCAGTCCCGCCAGGAGAGCCAGGACGCCAACGGCGTGGTACAGGGCGTCTACTCCTTCGTGGCCCCCAACGGCATCCGCTACACCACCTCCTACACCGCCGACCCCATCAACGGCTTCCAGGTACTGTCAATATCATATGATATATTTTTAACTTAATTTGTTGTGCTACTTGCAGGGTAATGATCGGTAATTTCACATACCATATAGTAGAGTGGGGAAGTGAATTGTCACTTCAAAAGCGAAATTATCAAACGTGACAAATGTGAATGCTTTACAAATATACCGTGAAACAAAGATTTAAGCTTTGCTCTGTGGTAAAAATGTAGTCATTATAGGTATGCCATTTCTGGAGGCTTGAGTCAGTCCACACTACACGTTGGAACACAGACTTGTAGCCATAAAAAAACATTAACACATCAGCTAATAACTGTGTTTGTGCATACATATAGAGATGCAAAATGTTATTAATATACATTGTAAAGCGTGTTAAAGATCACATTTAGCAGCATAGAAAAGTGAAGTGTGTGTATGGTAACCTTGCAGGCCAACACCGTGGAGGAGCAGACCAACATCCAGGTGGTGATCCCAGTCCACCCACCACCTAAGCCCTAAGCAAGACTCTTCGGAAGATGGAACCTCTCTACCTACCACCCAACCCCCCGCTGCCAGCACCAACAACCACAGTCTACTGACCTTCACGACATGGAAGTCAACAGCTCCTCATGCCGAGCCTCTATACCCTTGTCTTTCCTCAATCTCTTTGTTTTTAACCTACGTGGTGATGTAGCCTGTATGGAAATATTTTGAAGAGCGATGTCTTGGTAGCTCTACATTTCACACTACTTCTCACACAGTCTTACTCTACGAAACTCTCCAGAAACATTCATTTCATCTCCATTACAAATGGTTTCTTTACATTTAGTTTCTCTCTTCCTCGTAGTAGCTCCAAGCATGCAGGGTTATCAACAGATTTTGGACAATAATTTAGGCTAGTTTGGATAAGGAAGTCACCAGTCCTATTCAGTCCTGCCTGATGTAAATATTGTATATAAATATGACGTCATGAATGAATAAGCTCTACATTCACTGTTGAGTTCTATAAATTCACTGATTACCGATTATTTGCATTGTTTGAGGAGGACTGGTTTTGTTAAGTTAAAAACTCAATTATTCCTACGATCGTTAAATATATCTAAGTCATACCTTGTTACATAGTTCTTATTGATTCTCAACACTTCTCATCTTCTATAAATCTTCATGCTTAACTATCAGAGACCTGTCTCTTGTGTACAACTCCAACAGCTTGATCTTATAAACTCTTTGCTTAAAGCAACTCTTTCTTTCTATCAACTGTATAACTTTCACTCTTGTTATCTTATCTACCATCTTATTTATACCTTAAGTTACTTTCCCCGAGTCTGCACCCAACTTTTCCCCTTGACTATACTCTTCTACGCAGTGTATGCGAGTGTGTGTGTATTATGAGGACGTGTGCGTGCGTGCGTGAGTCCAGGGAAGGCGCAGAAGCTTTAAGCATGAGCTGGAGCCTGCGCCTTCCACCAGTCACTTGTGTTGTAGTCAGCTTACCTCAGCTTACTGCTCGCCTTGTGAGTTAGTACAAATAAACTTTGGCTTGCAAGCTCCTGGTTTCCTCTTCATGCCTTGTGATAGTTTGGAAGATTCTGACATTACTTCCCGTGTGTAAAACTAATTAACAAAGACATAAAAAGATAAGTAATGGAAATGATAAATGCATCGAAATAACAAATGAAATAAAATCCAAATTGTTGTTGTCTAATATATATTAATTTTGGACTATAAAACAAAAGCCAAAATGGGGCATAAAACAAGTGTCAGATATCCACTACCAAAAGGAGTAAAGCAAATAGTTTTACTTTAAGCAACAACACTTGACACTTAATTCATTTTATAAATCATCTAAGACTGCATGAACACCTTGATTACACCGTTGGATTTGTTTAACTGTCAACAGGTCACACTTCAACAGAAACAACAGTTGTTCACAGACTACTAGTGAAGACTGAACAATTGATATAGCTCCACGTACAAAGAGTCGGCTGCAACAGCCACTAACACTGAAAAATACAGGTAGAGTAATTTTCTGTGACACAAGTCAGCCTTTCAGACACCTGAAAACTCCACTTACAAATATAGATACAAGGAAAATACTTAACTTATAAGTTAAGATACTTATAGATTCTTAACATCAGTTATAAATAAAATAATTGATGGACAAGAAGAGTTTCAAAATCTCATGTATATTATGATGCCGTTTCACAACATGATAAAGACAAGGCAGCTAAAGATGCATATAACAAATAAGAAAATGATCAAGACATGGGTGTTTCAAGCTCTATTGGTATAAAATTAACCCACAATATAGTACTCCAGGAAACCATGACTGAAGAGTCACCGATTTATCAAAAGAGCAGAAAGTACCTGTATTAAGAATTTTTAGAACTGATAACTGGATTGTTTTTAATATGTTTGGCTAGCACAAGGCGTCTACAAGACAATGATTCATTGTAGTTGCCGCAATTAGGCTCGGGCATCGTTACTTATAATAGGTAATGAATCATTCAACACTGTGCACTCCATGCAGTTGAAAACTATATGAACACTGTTGGGACACTTATATGCATCAGCACAATATTAGTGAATTTATTTATTTATTGTATCTATTCAGATAGAAGAAGATACAATTTATTGCTAATGGGTACATGTGGTGGTGGGTGAGCAGTACTGTGTAAAACCACTGTACCACCCATAGTTATAAATGATTAAACCAGATTACATGAAATTCCTGGAGTTTTGTAACAATTTAATTTGCTAACGGATATTATAAGATATTCTTATTCTTCCCAAGATGTGCAAGTGCATATAAACTATAATAGTTGCTGAAAACACTGAAAACAGGAGAGGCTCTTTCACCCACAAGGTTATAAACCCATTGAACCGCCTACCTGCCGAGGACGTAAATGCCAGAACTCTGTTAAATTGTAAAAACCAGCTTTAAAAATCATTAGGGGTAAACAGGGGGATATTTGACAAGCCGCCGAATACCTGTCCTTGTCGAGACCACTAGTGTTAATGGGCCGCTGGTAAATTCAGGTAAATACAGACTCGCATTCCATGAATGATTAACCGTTCTATAAAATGGGGGGATATTAGGTGAACATATACTCAGATACTTATTAACCCCCCCGCAACATATAGACTAAGGTAACAGTACTGTTCATTATTATTATTATTAGCAGTAGTATTAGTATTATTATATTAGGTTTATATTTATGATCGGTGGGGTATCTGTGATTAAAGTTTTACATTGAGGGTGGCTGAAGTATCAGCTGTTGTCCATGTTGTGTTGCGTGTGGTGGAGGCTGGTGGGCGCTCCTCTGCTCTCTTTAACCTCCTCGCCTTCAACAATTGACTCTCTCTCGTAATTATTTTCTCCGAAACTATGTTTACGTGAGGTATTTGTTCACTTTTTCATTATTGGTTCGAGATACTACTATGTAGTAGCAATAATCATATTGTTCATCGGGAAGTATAATCCTTTGTGTATATAAAAAGTTGATACAGTAATATGGCTGCTTCTATTGACGTATGTCCACTTGATAAACTTACAGGGCTTGCTATTTAGAAAGTAAATAAAAATGATACAAAAGAAAATAAGTTGTCGGCTGCCTGTGCTCTGGTAACCTAACCAAGCCTAGCCAAACCTAACCTCGGTTAAAAAGGTGGATTAGCCCCGATAATATGAAAATATGATTGGCTGGTCAACTGTATGACTGGTTGTATATGTTTATTTATCAAACTTGTTCTAATATGTACATGTTGGATACAGCTGCCCGAGGGGTCTGGGGGTGGGTGTGGGGTGGGCTGACCCGAGAGGTCTCAGGGTGGGTGTGAGGTGGGCTGACCAGAGGGGTCTATTAGCTATTTTACAAGATTTGTTGTTTACTTGTAGCTAGTATTTAGAGCTTTTCACACTAGCTGTGTTAGACGGACATGGCTAATGGAAGTTCTTGCCACCTGGTAACTTCACTTGGCTCCATCTTCAAGGTAGAGTCTGGAAATTGGTGTCACTGAATGTTTTCCTGAAAGCTGAGTTGGATGAACTTTGGGAGGAGATGAAACTATTTAGGTAATGAGTGTTTCTAAAAAAGAAATGGAAGAAAATAAGTATAGCAACAGTAAGAAATCATCTGGAAGTTGTCCTAGAGACATACCTTATCTGTGAAGATCTGTACAGTACATGCAATATTAAAAAAAAAAAAAATATATAAAATTGTTTGTACAGTACTGTATTTCACATTCTACTTTTTCCATAAGAAATATCCTTCCAGTTTGAACCTAGACACTTTAATAACTACTAACTTGAACCTAGACAGTGTACTGAAGAGCATGTATTATACTGTACCTGCATAATTTAGATGTTGATTGTTCATAATAAAATTAAGAAATTTGATACCATGTTGACAACATTAATTAAGAAATTATGACAAAAATGTGGTTTGAGTGTTCTGTACTTAAATGCTTTAGTATTACAGTACTACTGTGGTACACAAATATAATGATAACTTTTAATGTTCAATTTTTTTTCCAGTTGTGTGCTATTTTAAGATGGAGCTACAGTTGTGTATCATCCAAAGATGAAGATATAAGAAAATTCTATGTTAGAAATTGGTGAAATCGTAAAAGTAGTAGTTCTTTGACAGCAGTTTCATATAAATGAATTCTTTCTTTTTAAGCAGTAGTCATTACCTTTCCTTAAGCAGCAGTTACCTCTGTGCCTTTGGAAAATGGAGTATAACAAGAGAGAAATGTATAAAGCTCAAAGAAAGATTAAAAGATGCATCAATATTCTTCAGAGTGATATGCCTGACATCTATATCTCCCACACACCAACCAAGGTAATAGAAATAGTTATGTGCAACAGTAATACAGTTGTAAAGTGATGTATTTTTTAACATGAATTAAATATAGGTTAAAATGCATGTACTCTTAATGTGGGTTATTTGAATTATGATACTGTAAAATGTTTAGGTATTGCATTTGGGGATGATTAATTTATAACTATCAGAGATAGGTGGGAGTAGTAATTTATTAGGTACTGTATTTAAATTAAGTGGGATTAATTTGAATACAGCACCTAGTCTCCTCAGCTTGGCACCTTTTTTTGATTAATTATTTACTTAAGTAGGATTTTTAATTACATACTGTATATATATATATATATATACAAATAAAATCTTGATTGATGAACATTGAGTCATAATATTCTATCTGATAACATAATGAAAGAATATAGTTAATGAGAAAGCTTGAACTATTAACCATACATAATACAAATCCATATTTCTGGAATTTCATATTTGCATATACAGTATGGTACTCATCCCAGGGACAGGAATATGTTCGTGAATTATTGAGACAATGAGTGAGACTATGTAGCCATATATCCAGTTACTGGCCTGACCCAGTGATGTCTAACCCGACTAAGCAAAGTGCTAATCATCTGCAGTTCTTCAACACAAACGTTATAAGAAGTTTGATATTGTACTGTTAGCATAATTTGGATAAAGAGCCTAGACACAGATGAGATCCTAGAGAGATTAAAGCCTGCAAACATAGCATTCCTTCACAATTAAATTAGCAAAACATGGTAAAAAATATCCAGATCATACCCATAATTACTAGCTTTATAAAATAGAGTATACAAATGCTGGACCTACTAAGTAACCACCATAATTTGATCATTTGCATATCTTATTAGTATAATCGTAGAGAAAATCAGTAGGAGCCATGGAGAGGATTCGAACCTATGCTCCTGGGTACTCTCGGGCCCCTACCGATTTTCTCATCGATACATCACATTAATGTGATTTCTTTGTGCAAAATATTACTGTATTATTTTTATTTACTATTATTATTTACTAATACTGTACTGTTTGATTTTTCACAGCATGTTTTTATAGCTAATGCTGGGCTGACCACAAATGCTGATGAATCTTCACTGGTTGAACTTATTACATCAATTGGATGTGGTCTGGAAGCTCTTACATTAATCCCAGGCAAGCAGTACAGCTTTGCCTCCTTCTCATCCTCTGACCAAGCCCAGACTGTGTTACAGGCTGCTCATGGCCAGCTTAATGTACGAGGATCTGCTTCTCCTGTATATATGTCCTATGTAAATAAAGGTAAGCTGTGTAATGTTGGCTATGATTCAACATTTATTAAATACTGCAATATAATTGTTAGGCTAAAGGAATTTAGAATAATGGAGAAAAGTATAGCTTTAGAAGTATAGACATGGATATTTTCCAGTATTCACACGTCCTCTTTCTAACAGTGCCATTAGATCCATCACCAATACAGTTCAAGTTACCTCCAGGATTGATGGTCTTGGAGGATTTTATATCGGCAAAGGAGGAGATACAACTGATGCACTTAATTGATTGGGGCGATAACCCTCTAGACACGGCTGAAGGTAGGAACTAACTATACCATTGCATTGAATCATTAATTCACTAACAGTACAGTACTGCATAGTGAAGTTACCAATTTTTATCTAAATGAATTATATATAATGGGCATCTGGATGCATGTAGGTCTTCCTTAAAACTGTATATAATTCAGTACTGTTTTATTTTGATCAGAATGAAATGGGTGACTAGTGAGTATTCTGTATAAAATTATTTAATTATTTTGTATTGTTACCTCTGGAAATTACATTACAAAACAGTATAATCTACTGGAAATTTGGAATGAAGTTATAAATTCCATAAAGTGTTTGTAGACAAGATCAACTGTTGGAAAGTTTTCTCCAAAATCACTCTGAAAAATGTTTAATCCATTACCAAGAGAAATTTATAAGTAAACTGAATTTTGTCTGGTAAACTTTTATATATATTTTACAGTAAAATGTGTACAGTATTAATAAATACTGTTGTGAACGTTAAAACACAGCATAAACCGGGCTTTCTCGCATACAGTATTTTGCTTCAGTGGATGCAAAATGGTTTCTTCATAAAACATAATGAGTTATCTGACATTTATAAGGTCGGTGACATGCATACATTACTGGCCTGGTTCCCAAGTAGTAGGTTGCAATCTACTTATGGTGTATTAATGTTTAACATTAATGGCTGTTTACACCAATTATGCAGGGAACTGTTCGATTAAGCTGTCGATGTGAGGGGAACTTCATAGATACAGTTGCAATCTTGCCAGTGAGGTTAAAAAAAAAATTTTTAATCCTAAATTTCTTTTTTTTTTTTAATCTTACACAGTATTGTTCCCCCTGTATCTTCAGGGATTATGCCTCCCAACCCCATGAAAGCTGAGAAATGAGGTAATAATGATTTTAATGTTTATTTTAGGAAGCATTCTGAAACATCGTCAAGTTCGTCACTTTGGCTATGAGTTTAAATACAGCAGTAACTCGGTTGACAAAGAAAATCCTTTGGTTCAGAAAATTCCACCAGACTTGACACCCATTATCAAGAGATTTGTTGAACAGGGTTGCATGCCAGTTGTCCCAGACCAGTTGACTGTCAATAGATACCTCCCAGGCCAGGGTAAATACTGGATTTTAATTGTTGTTCTAAGTCTTGTATATATTTATACACTTCAAATCCTATTTTTTTCTATTGTGTGCAAGGTCAAAAGACTAATTTAGTAGCACTTGGTTTAAGTTACCTGAAAATAAGCATTTTGTATTTGTTCAATATTGTAATGTATTTGGTCAAGTTTTGTTTATCTAATTGATATCAAAGAAATGACTTGTATTTAGAACTTTTGTAAACGATGAAATGTACGAGAAAATGAAAAAAAAATGACAAATAAAAACGAAATGTATTCCTATTGGAATGTACAGTGTTGCTTACTGATATAGTACCTTGGCCTAAATCAAACTGTCTTTCCATAGCAGTAGGTGATATAGCAGTGCATGTTCAACTTTAATTGTAAAATTTTTACTCTTATCTTCTGAAGTTAAAGCTTTATGATTAAAAGAAAACCGAGTTGGCAGATAATGAGTAACTGATGTTTGTCTATTTTGGAGATATATATATGAGAAACATTTTAATACACACAATTGTTTTAATAATTAGGTTTGTGTGTTAATGAAGCATTCTTGTGTGTTTAGGAATACCACCCCATGTGGACACGCACAGCTCATTCACAGACGAGATTTTGTCGCTGAGTGTAGGTGGCGGAGTAAATATGGACTTTCGCCACACATTTAGCAACAGTGAAGAAACTAAAGACAAGCCACGCCACTATGTTGTTTACCTCCCTCCAAGATCACTGTGTGTCATGACTGGACCAGCAAGGTCAGCTAATCTCTTATTAGGTATGCTTAGTAGAGATACTTTATAGTGTAGCAGAGTATTTTTGCTTTTGTTTTCTGTAGTTGTCCTCCGATATCTTGAGAATGCTTTTGCATATACAATAATATACATATATTTTTATATTTATATAGATTAGCATATACAGTATTTTTGTAAAGAGGGGGAGGGAAATATGAATTGTTAAGCATACTCATATTATTATTTGTATTGTGGGATAAGGCTTGTGAATATCTCCCTCAATCAGCTCCAGTTGAAATATATCATGCCCAAGTTATTAAGCTGTTGCAACAAATTATGGGATAAAAAAATTGCTAATTATATTTAATGTTTTTTTAATCATAAACTGTATGTCAATTCTCATTTTCAGATATGAGTGGTCACATGGCATTTGTCCACGCATGACGGATGTTGTTCCTAACAAGAATAGCACCACTGGGTTGCAGCTTTTACCTCGCGAAGAACGAGTATCATTTACATTCAGAAAGATTCGCCAAGGAGAATGCGGTTGCCAAAATTCCAGTGTTTGCGATTCTTACAAGAAATCAAAGTGTGATTAAAAATTCTTCTTTTACTCTTAATATAATATAAAATCTTAAACCCTTAACATGCAGCTATGGGTTTGCACTTACTGTATGTCCGCCTAGGTACAAAAAAAATATAAAATGTTTTCTCTAAAGAATGATTAATTTTGATGCAAAACCTTCTTTTTCATTCTTTCCTTTCTCTTCCTGATGTGTTTTTCATAAAGTTAGTGCTGAAACTTGTATACGTTCTAAGGAACATGGGAAAGTTCATTACATGTACAGTACTTGGTGGGTAATGTTTATTTACAGCCAATTATTAATTTCTTATCTTTCACTATGATTGAAATAGTCTTCTCAGCTTGGTGTCTTTTTGTGTTAATTACGTTTATTGTGATTGCATGTTTCGAGCTGCATTATTTGGCTGCACTGTCAAGATCCCACCATGTTCTTGGATGTAGATCGTGTATGGTCAGGTAGGGGCAGCATAAATTGTAGTGCCACAATAAATTTTCAAGTAATCCTGTAGGGTCATCTGCTGTATGTGCTAAGGAAATCGATTAAATAATTTCAGTAATTGCACTTCATTGTTGGGCTGTCTGGTAATTCCGCTGAATGCCACCAGGAATATGGAGGAAGCATCACTCCTAAGTCCACTAACTCCTGGATTGTAACTCGAGCCACCACACATTTTACTGACAATAAGAAGTGACTGCACAAGACAGGGATCAAATAGAAAAGGGAAGGGACATGAAACTATTAAATTTAGCTTGGAAAGCAGCTTATTGTATTAATCTGAAATCTTAAACATGGCTATTCCCTTGAGTAATGAGTCAAGCAGTAAAAAAGAAAAAAAAAATGGAAAAGCTTTTGCCTCTGCTGCAGAATAGTGCTAAGGAAACCAGGAGGAGCAAGTACCAGCCCAGCCATCCACAGAGGCAGCTCAGGTGAAGGAGAGTTTACCTAGAGCCACACTGCTGGCTGAAATGGAGGAGTTTGTTAAGCCACCCCTCTATAAATGTGCAATTGGTTTGGCCGAAGCCTCTTCATACATGACATTGCATAAAAAAGACAGCCCAAGGTATACTCATGGTCAGTGTTCTACAAAGTGCTGTAACAGTCGAGTTGTAAACTTTGCTGAAGGGAAATGCGAGTTTCAGGTTGAAAAACAGTCATAGGCGATTATGATGCAAGGCCAACAGATAACGGTGAAACAAAACACCTTGATAAAATGTGTGAGGCACCTCAGGGTGCAGGAGCACCCTGTAACAATAACCCTCTGCAAAAAAAGTCATTCTTTATAAGGAAACCTTGGGTTAGGGTGAAGCTCATTGGAGTCTCCTACCAAGTACTGTACAAGGAACCCTTGTTGCTGAAACAGAGCATGGAGCTCGCTAATCCTGTCATCAGGAGCAAGTACAAGAAGAAATATATTTAGAAGAATGAGATGGTCTCTAATATAAGTCTAAGGCTTCATCAATGGAAGATGACTAAAAATAGATGACCTCATGCTGATGTAAATGGAGGCTCATGTCATCAACTGGAACCGTCACCAAATTGAAACTAGAAGCAAGATGCAATACTGTGGCCTCCAGTAGGGAGATCATAGTTTTGATGCCTCCCAGACCTCAAATACTCAATCAGGTCAACCTTTAGAGGCTGGAGCTTGAACTTTAGTAAATTGATGAGGAGGATAAGCTTATGCAGCTTCAACAGCATCTCATTGTTAGCTAGTCGGCCCAGAAGTGCTTACTAGCTAAGTAGTCACTCAAATGTACAAGTTGTTGAGGGTCAGCACAGTACTGTACTTGAATGTTCTTGAGATTTTGTTTGCAGAGCAAACAAAATCCCATGAAAGTCCGGTCAAGTTCTTGGAATAAAGTTTATCCTGGATAAAAAATCTCTAAAGCCACATCAGGTGGGTGAGGCTGATCAGTTGGTCTTTTGGTTGGTTTAAGCACTAATTTGGTGGTCATCTGTGATGCCAAGTTCAGAAAAAATTTAAATTTTATATGTAATTGGTTGTAAAGTAGTAATAATCTCTCCACTGGCTCCAAAAAACACATTTCCTGCAGGAATGTTCAAACATTGTGTGATGCCATGATTCATATCACTTGCCCAACTGTACATGATCCATATCCAACAACATTGTGATCTTACTTGAGGGAGCATTCAAGTGTTCAGAACCCAGAATTTGTTTTATTTTCATCAGTTTGCTTGCTTGCAGAATATAATTCCTAATTTTTATTTTTATTTTTTGTGATAAAGGTTTATCACAAGATGAAAAAAGCAACTGTGCTTCTCCTACTATGCTAGATGACAGGAGTGCTGCCAAGTTGGAAAGAGACCATGTGCTTCAGGTGTATGATCAGATAGCAGAGCACTTCAGTGTTACCAGACACAAACCGTGGCCACAAGTGTTAGAGGTGAGTTGCCAGGAGACTTCTGTTTGTAATTGTTTCTTGATAGCTTACTTAGCACGTATCATAATGAAAGCAGTTCTCATGAAAGTGATAATGTTATAAGCAGTTTAAAGTGACTGGGATTGTGCTCTGGTCAAGTAATGTTAATATTATTTGACTGCACATTTGGAAAGTATTTGTGGAGTATCACTGAACCATAGTACAACAAACTTGGTCACTACCGGTTCTTCAACATTGTAAAGATTCATTTAATTAAAGATTCACTCCAACATTACAGCCTTGGAGTGACTCGTATAATTTTGAAACCATGCACTGTATATGCCAGTATCATGATGTTATTAATGACATATGCACGCGTGGTTAGTCAGTTTAAACACTGTTTTGTCTACTCGGCAAATAGATACATAACCTCTGAATGTAGTCACAAGGAGATAGATAACTACTTTTTTTTATAAATATTGAAAGGTAGGATCTGGTATTGTTTTTAATTATAAAATTATTTTATCTTCAGAATTTTCTGTGAATGGGGTATGGCAATATTAGCACATAGGCCACGCTTCTCATTAGATTTATATAAGCCAAAATATACGACCTATTTTTAAGTGACCCATAACTACTTTTTATAAAAATATTTTTAAATAGTCATCATATAATTTCTTATATTGACTATTCCAGTTTGTTTGTTCGTTACAATTGGGATCGTTCTTTCTGGATGTTGGATGTGGAAATGGCAAATACATGGGTCATAACAACCAACTTTTCCAGGTAAAGTAAACAAAACAAAAATGGATACATTAATTTACGTCAATGTTTTGGAACATTCAAATATATTTTTTTTTGTGTGTGAATCTTAAGCAATAAATAGATTTTCTTGTAACTTTCAGATTGGTTGTGACACCAGCTCAGAACTGATGAAAATTTGTAACACTCGAGGCTTTGAAGTTTTAACATGCAACTGTTTGCAGTTACCCTTTAGGGATTATTTGTTTGACGCCGTCGTGTGTGTTGCTGTGATACATCACCTTGCAACTGAGGTATGTTGAGTGTTCTTTATACAAGTGTGAGAAGTATTTGCATTTGTTACCTGCATGCTACATAAAAATACCTGCATGATGAGTTTAGGGCAGATCTCTTAAAGGATATTCAATATGGGTGACTATAACAGTTCTGACAATGATGTTGAGAAACACAAAGTTGAGAGTTGACTTTATTAAAAAGGTTCTTTGCCTGTAAGGGCTTTATCAAATCTTGCAGATACTGTACAGTGCACAAAATGATGATAGTGAACTAGATAAAAATAAAAGTATTCATTTCTCTCATATCTCTGGATTTGTGTTAAAATATATGAAACATTGCAAATGTAGTCAAAAAATTGCAGGTAGTTTGTTGATGAAGGTATCAACTAGCATTGAAGAGGAAATGATCTGTGATAAGTTTTGAGAAGAAATTTCAAATAAGATTCTGCCCTGGAAATGCAGATTAAAACCCTGCATTTCCAGTGCTCTTATATATCCAAGTATTATACAGAACTGATGAAAAAATTATCCTCTTTGGGAAATGACTAACAAAGAATATATGCATCATGCTAAAATAATATTAAACCCTAATCAGTGTTGAGTTAGATATTGAAATTCTTAGTGAGAAGCGACTACTTTTTTTTACAAATGCATATGCATGAAGAATATTATTTGATTTTATTATGAAAAGGTAATTGAAATATTAAACAAAATTTGTATATTAGCATAAATTATTTATGCATTTTATGAACTTATTAATTCTAGAATATAAATAACTATTTCCGTGTGTTATTTAGGAACGTCGTGTTGCTGCAGTAGCAGAGATTGTGAGAGTACTCAACGTTGGGGGACGTGGCCTTATTTATGTATGGGCCATGGAGCAGCAAAGGGGAATGAAAAGGTCTACTTATCTCAAGCAAAATAAAGCTAATAGGCATGATACCCAACAGGATGAATTATTGTTGCATGTTAACGAGAAACTAACAACAAGTGAGCAGACTTTGAAGAACAAAAATGTTCATGAAGGAGAGAATAGAGAGAAACATCAAGTTAGCACGGCAGTAAGTACATCAGGTGCTTCTTCACTTCCAGTACATATCAACCGTACCGAATTTGTGCAGCAAGATATGCTTGTCCCTTGGAAACTTAAGCCCCAGAGAAAGAAAGAAGCAAATAGTGATAACAAGGGACAGAATGAATGCGTGTGTAGAATTTCACACAAGTGCAGAGATAACAGATACAGAAATAACGGGCCTTCTTTGGATAAACTACAAACATCTTTAGAAAATATGATAGTGTGTAACCATAGTAAGTCAAATAATCAAGAACTCCAAGCAGAGGCAAAACCTGATCCAGTTTTCCACAGATACTATCATGTTTTTAAGCAAGGAGAATTGGAAAACTTATGCTCCCATTTAAATGTTAATGTAATTAAATCTTACTATGATGAGGGAAATTGGTGCATTATATTTGAAAAGGTAAGTTGAAACTGTATCTCATTTATTATTGTTAAAATTTGACATTTGCTAAATAGTTAGCATTTAATAAACAGTATTATCATGTACGAGATGCGTTAGTTGATGACAATCTCATAACGTCAACAATTTGCATTCCACTATATCTTGACAGGCAGTGAGTTTTTACCTAGGCAGGGACAGTAATGCATGGATTAAAAAATGGCTCAGTATTCATATCCATATATAGATAGATTTTTCACTACTATTTATGTATTACAGTACTAATTAAACAATTGTGAAATATGAATAGATCTTTAATGTCAAACTGTTTGCTATGGAACCCTTGATACCCTTCATCTTTAAAATTGTTGATCCATTTGTATGGAATATATTATCAGGATGTATTGTAGCCATTATTGGTTTCTTTGATCACCAAAATCATAATTTTCTTTCATTAAATCACGTTTTTAAATATAGATAAAAAAAATGCTTCCGAGTAGATTTAGCAATTTCTTGACGCAGTTTAGGAAGAAATTAGCAGTGATAGGTATGTGGTCATATCTTGCAGACATATTATGACAGACAACATAGTTATTAGTTAATAATTAAGAGAAAAATCAACTTAAAGACTAGTGGCAATAGAAGAGTTAGATGTTATTGGTTTTCTATAATAAGGAGTACAAACGAGTTATCCCCCCCAAAAAAGGAAAAAAAACTCGCAATTTTTAACAACCTGCCTTTAGCCGTGTGCTACAATGCTGTTCACAACATGTGAACAGCTATGATCAACTTCAGCTTAAAGAATGCCTCAAACCTCATGTGATAACTCTCGGTTTAATTTTAAGGTTTAATGACACTCTTCACTGCCGGTAAACCACTGCCCTTATAGCTTCCAGATTAATCATGAAAAGATTTAACATTTTTATACATACATGTATGTATGTATGTATGTACAGTAAATGTGTGTGTGTATATTTGTATAGAGTTGGTAGATCACCGATACAGTGAAAGGTTTCTATGTACGTAGTAATGAATGTTTTAAGAGTTAAGTGTGTAATGAGTGGCAGGTTTGATGTTAATGTATTCACTGTAGTTATTCAATGTGATATACATGGATGTGGATCATAAGGGAAGTCAAGGTTTCAGCACTGCATGTAAATCTAGTATATACAGTAAGCATAATGTGATTATCTGAAATGTATAAAATTTGATGTATACAGATAATCTTTCTTTTAGCAGTGTGTGAGAGTTATATGGACTAGAATTTTTTTTTGACTAAAGTATGTTACAGAAGACTTAAAAATGAATGTGGACAAAAGTAAAGTTACGGTAGTGGAGAAAATTAAATTTAGTGAAATAAATTGGTGAATTGGTTGGAGTGAAGTGGTTGGTCAAGTTAAATATTTATGATGTGTAATTCTGAGAGAGATATTTGGTGCAATTGTAGGGAGCTGGTTCAATGAAAGACCTTGTTAGGAAAAATAAGATGGGAATATATGCAGCTCAGAGGCCTGAACAATGAAATGGTACTGTAGTACCACTCCAGTATGCAGGCCTAACTCATAATGAACGCTTATGAAATGTGATGCGAGATGAACGTGAAAAATAAAGAAATAAGGTAGGAACAATAGATAATTAAGATTCATGTGCAGTGTTAAAAGAGTAGATAGAGTAATTAGTGAAAATGTCGTGCAGATATGTGGAGTGTATTAAAGTAATTGAAAAAAATAAATGGAAATGGAAAATGTTGGTAGGTGCAGGGAATGAAGGTCAGGAAGGTGGGGGGGGGGGGAGGAGGGCCAGGTGAAAAACCTGGGAGAGAGTTTGAAGAACTCAAGGATACAGGAAGAGACTGGCTTGAGGGATGCCACTGTAAGGAGGAATTGAATATACTTGTGTATAATGGCATTTCATGAGGCTCACTGTGCACCTGATCTTACGAAGTGCTGCTATGGATGACTGCTGGTATGTGGTAGTACTTGTTTATTCAGGATGTTATATGCAATATTATTTAATAAATTATTAATGCCCCCTCAGTCACTCTCCAAGTCATAAGCAGGGTTCTCATAGGACACCTACGATCTTGCCAAGCTCTCATCAACGTGTGTTTCTGGCGACATGTAACTTATCAAATGGTTTTGTCACCTAACTAAAGAGGGAAAGTGAAGATAAATTTCATGTAGCTCCCTCATTTGTGGCCCGAAAGTCCTTCTGCACTCCTCTTGAATTGAGCTACTGCTCAATACTGCTTTGACAGTACTTTATGGAATGCATTCTTAAGCCTTGATGTTTTTCTCTTTAAATTCACACACAGCATCTGCACCTGGAATCTCTAGAGCTTTTCTGGTCTGCCCAGGTTTTTATTACTATTCAGATGTGTTCTCGTCTATCATTCTTTTCATTTGCTGGGCTGGTCATTCACTTGCTTTGGTGGTGCATGTTTTGCTTTGCAATGAGGCTGCTTCACCTTATTTATTCTGTAAATGGGGATGCTTCCATTCTGGCTTTGAGTATTACGAAACTTCACTGAATAGCTCTCAGGTGCTTCCTTATCTTCCCTGAACATCCTGATTTTCAATGCATTTTTGGGTGACCTGGGCTTCAAGTAGAAGCTGCTTGCTTCTCTTCTCAGACCCTGTTATGATGATGCTGCTGCCATCTAGTGGTGCAGTAGTTAGCAAAGGAGTAACTAGCTATCCCTCCATTTCTAGTTATTTCTCAAACAGTGTGTTGATCTTTGACTTTCTATGGTACAGTGTTAATGAGGGCCCATTTTGGTGGATGAATGATGATCCTCACTTGCTTTGACTTCTAAATTAGATGTCACAACAATTTGATACAAGTTGCTTGTCAGGCTTAGATCAGTGAAAGCATTGTGGGAGTGGAGTGTTCTTGGAGTGTTCTAGGAGTATCCTGATCATTTACCTGAGGGCCACCATCTCTAGAGGCCTTGATGTGGACAGGAAGTTGGTGGCTTGTCAAAGTCCCCAACCCCCCCTCCTTTCCACTTGTCTTCATTTTACCCAACTGGATTTTGAATTGCAATGTTTTGGCATTTATAGCTTTGGCAGGTAGGTAGTAACATGAGTTTATTATCCTTTTGGGTAAAAAAGCATATACTTTCTCTTATGTTGTGACTCATTGAGGTTGAAGCTACTGCTCCTTGTATGTATTACATGTGATATTTTAAAGAAGTGGTTTGGTTCAGTATCCTCCAAATAGTTCAATATTTTAAAAGTTTCAATGAGATCATTCTGGTCATGTCTGGTTTGCAGTGTTGTTATACACAAAGTGTCATCTTATAATAACAGACTTTTTAGTTTCTAGATTAATAGGATTTAACAAAGTTTAAGCATGCTTTCAAATATTTAAACAATACACATGCATTATAAAAAGATACTAAAAATGTAAAAACAACTTTATTCCTCTTAGAATCATAACTTTTCCAGGTAATAATCTTTCTCAATTTCGAATGCTTGATTTTGGTTATGAAATTATGATAAATTTTGAAAGGTTTACTAGTTTGTAGGGATTTTTAGAATAGTGTTCTTAATGTGAATGTAGCTGTGACCTTTGCATGCAAATTCAGCAGTCCATTTGTAATTTTACTGTAAGAATGATTTTAAGGTACATGTACCTATAAGTGCATAAGATGCACAAGTTTGCTAAATAACTTCTGATTTAATTTTTTTATTTAAGCTAGATTAAATTTTTATTAATATTTGCATTAGCTGTTGAAACTACAACCTCTTAACTATTTAATCCCAATTTGTATTTAATCAACACTACTACTGAAATTAGATTTTTGTAAATATTTGTATTTTATTTTGTAAATATAACTCATACTGCTGAATTACCATTTCCACTGTTACCTTGAAACTATACAAATAAGATGGATATTCTGTACAGTATATATAATTATATATACAGTATACCATGACAATTTTGACTGAGTCTGCTTGTTGGAGGACTGCTATAAATCCTTATTATAACTCCTAGTCATAGATGTCTGAAAAGTGTTACGTAGTGTAATACTTGGAGGAAGAAAAAAGTGGACTCGAGTACGTCCTTTAATATTTAGAAGGAATCTAGAGCCTAATCTGCTCTTGGAGATCTTTTTAACTTTGAAGAACCAGAAAGATATTTTATATCACTGATGAATTTCACTTAGTGTGTGATCAAATTAAAGTTCCCATTACCAGCTTTATGATGATTATGACTAATATTCTTTGTTGGAAGTTTCAGATGCCCACAAGTACAGTAATTTCTGGTGTGCAAGATAAATATTTATTGAATATATTGCATATATCATTTATTATGGAAGTAAAAAAAAATAGGGAGATATTTATAAATACTGAAGTAAATTGATACTGTAGCAACTCATAATAGAAGTGCTGACATTGTAACAAGTAGGTAGGTAGGTGTAATGTCATCCTTTCTGCCAACATAATGTAACAAAATCATGTCAAAGCTATAAATTTGAGGAATTTCAATAAAACATTAATAAAACTATCCAATTTCAATTATAACTAAGTAAATGTTACTGTAAAAAAGTTCTTCACTAAGTATTGATTAATCTTTGACTATTGCAGGTGGGTCATTTTTGTTGTGTTCCCAAATTAATGTTCTTTGTTATAGAGATAAGCAACAGGTTCAGTAGATCAAACTACTGTAATATAAATAAATTGTAATCCACAATCTTGTTTGCATTGGCTTCCTTAGGAAGCACTTTCTGAAGAAAGAAGTTGGACATTTTGAGGGTACTGGAATTTCTATTCACATTAACTGCTCACCAATCACAAGCAAGTAATTATCAAAAGAAGGTACCAAGTCGGGGAGGCTATGTAACATCGGCAAATGTGCTGGGTATTCAAAAGGCAATAAATATCACTAAGGGTGCCAATATGAGAACAAAAGCACATAAGGCAAACAACACAAAAGGTATTAGATTCACCAAGGATTTTATCGAGGGGAAAGGTGACAGCGAGGGACAATCGGCAAACAAGATGCATGCACATCCTGGCAGTCAGGACATTCATCAAGGATATGCACAACCGTAAGAGGGACAATGCAGTTTGGATAATAAGGAGCAGGGTGGTGCTCCATTAAGTGCCTGTGAGCTAAATGAGAATGGCCAATACGTAACCTCGCCAGAGCCATTACTCGCCACCAATGATGGTGATAGGAGGAAGGCTATGGGGACACACTACCCTTAAGAGCACGCAGCTTGTTACCAGTAACAGAAGACCAGTGATCCTACCAATGGGCACAGATTGAGGAATGAATAACGGTAAATCTAAATAAGGAACACCTTTGCCAGATGGGGCAAGTGTGGAATAGCCTCCTCTGCATTAGCATCCTCCCTTGGGTATTCATTCCACATTCTGGGTTCCTTGATTTGCAGAGCATTGCTAATTTGGTTAAGTCGCACTCTTGTAATGTCGGGTATTTGTTTCGGTGTGGTGCCCATGGGTTCTGTTACAAGCTTCTAGGAAGCATTTAAAGGTCAGGATTGACATTACAGTTCAGAGTTTTAAATATATAGAGTACACCTGAGAGGATGTGCAGTGACTTAGTATCTACTATATTCTAAAATTTAAGTAAGCATGCCAGAGTAAGTACGTAAGCATCTGGGGCCAGAGTTATTGTTCTAATAGCAGATTTGTGTTGAGTAATTAGAGGACATAGATGATTATGGGTAGTAGAACCCCAAGCACAAATACCATAATTGAGATAAGGATAGGTGAGAGTTACCAGGACAGGGCGAGGTACATAATACAGTATCTGTTCTTAGAACGAATGCCGACAGTTTTATAATTTTTTTTTTTTTTTTTTTTTGCTATATTTTGAATGTAGCTTTGGAAATTCAGCTTATCGAAGAGAACACCAAGGAATTTACCATCTTTGTTACTAATTTGGATATTGTTTATTCTTAGATTAATTTGATCTGAGGATTTAATACCAAATATAATATAGAAGGTTTTGTCAATGTTAAGGGTGAGTTTGTTAGTAGTTAGCCAAAGATAAGCTGTATTTAGTTCAGTATTCAGTGTCATTCAGAGTAAGAGGGTTAGGACTGGAGAAAATGAAGGTTGTGTCATCAGCAAATAAAATTGGGTTGAGGTGTTGAGAGGCATTTGGAAGGTCATTAATGTAGATGAGAAAGAGGAGAGGGTCAAGTATGCTGCCCTGAGGAACACCAATGTTGATGGGTATGGTGGGAGAAATGGAATCATTCGCAGAAACATACCTGTCACTAAGGTAAGACTGAAGGTATTGGAGGGCATCACCTCTAACTTCATAATGATGTAATTTAAGGAAGAGGTTGTGGTGGTTGACAGTGTCAAAAGCTGTATGTAGGTCAACAGATAACCCAACAGGGAACTCATTTTTATCAAGAGCTGCATATATCAAGTTAATCATACTAATCAGTGCATCGTTAGTGCTTTTTTTTGAGGGTCTGAAGCCATACTGGCAAGAGCTAAGTACATTGTGTTTAGCTAGATAAGAGTAAAGCTGTTTGTAGATTAGCTTTTCAAATATTTTTGACAAGATTGGCAGAATTCATATACAATATGTCTGAAATTGTTGACATCAGGAACCGTTGCTCCTTGTTTATGTTGCATCTGACATTTTGAAGAAGTTGTCTGGATCAATATCCTCCAAATTGTTCAGTATTTTAACAGTTTTAATGAGATCTGCCCTTAACAAAAAATATACTATATATAAATTTATATATGTATTATCATACATTTAACAGCATGACAATAATATCCCAAAATGTACGAATTTAAAATTATTCCTCTCCTTATCTTAATTTTAAGGTATACAGAAATGCTGTACATAGTTGATTTTATAAATAGATTCTAATACATCACTAGAACAAATTTATATGGTGATCACCGATCATAGAAAACGTAAAATTTGTAACAGAAAAATAAGCGATCCCCTGTCCTCAAAAACAACAACAAGAGACATAGCAGTCATCGGGAGGACAAATCCTTCCATGCAAATTGCACCAAGACATCAAGAAGAAGAAACCATTATTGACGCGTCTCCGTACAAACATAAAGAAGGTTAGAGATGTACGTACCACGTCCCACTTAAGTGTTTTAGATGTAAAGGTTTTAACCACATTGAATGGCTACACTAGACATATTAAATGTGGGAAATTCTCTGGTTCCCATTACACACAAGACTGTGCGTCAGATATACTCACCTGCTCAAACTGTGGTGATCATGACATTACATTCAAACAATGTCCTTCATACATAGCAAAAACTTAGGCTCTCCCCACCAACAATCTGCAATACAGTAGTGCACTGAAACACCCTAACTCAGTCTGTCAACAACAACTATCTCACACTCAACGACAACTTTTGCTTGTACCCGATATGTCTGTCACTGACAATCCTGTAACCCCAGTCCAATCCTCTCCCATAAAATGTAAAACCTAGTCCTGATCTTGTTGAAACACTTGTCACTTGCATTGAAAATGCACTAGGAAAGATGCTTGACCGACTCCTAACTAAATTCTTTACACAAGTAATCCAACCCATCCCCGAGGCTGACCCAACACACCCCATCCACATCTAAAGACCATGACATCTGACCTAACACAGCTATCATTGCTGTATACAAATCTTTTGAACTGATGCTGGATAAGCTCCTAAGTAACTACTTAGCATGACTTACCCAAGTCACTCCCCATGCTGACTTTCCACAAACTACAGCCACCAGCACCAAGAGTAAGAAATTCCCCACTGTACAAATCTTCCAGCGACCTGGTACAAACCACACACTCCCACAACACATCCTCTAACCACTCCCAGAAATTAAAAAAAATGAACTACTAGCATGTCAAAGAAGACTGATGCAATCTCATCCCAGATGTAAAAATTTGAAATACAACAATGTAACCTATCTTTAACTAACCTACCCCAACATAACCTAACCTTATACACACTAACCCCACATTACTTAATGTTCTCTAACTTACCCTACCCTATCTTAATTGCGACTAACTCCCAAACATACTTCGACTCACAAACTTATTCTCTTGACTATACTTGATCATTTTTGTCTCTGCCGGGATTCGAACCCGGAATTCTCGATTGCAAGTCGAGAACGAAACTGACTGTACTACCGGGACCCCTCAAAGGAGACTTCAAAACTTTTCTTAATGGTATATAGTCATAAAGGTTTAGCCCTCTCTCCTGTTAATTACTTTATCTTCAAAACTTTTCTATTACATGTAACATACCTACTCACATTAGAGCCCTGGAAACCAACTCAAGTAGAATTATGTAACACTCAAATTAAACAAATTACTCTTTTAATAATGTCAGTGAAAAGTACGCAAAAATATTCTTTAATTATATACTGTACTGTACAGAATAAGCCAATTTTCAAACAGTAAAGAGTCGGTGCAGATTCTTGATCGTCAGCGTAGTTGATTATCTAATGAGAAACTTTAAATTAAAGCCATGGCCTTATATCCAATATATTTCTATTTTAACTATTTGGACAGAAAAATTCATATTGACCCTTTCATGAAATGGTTTAATATAATAAATAACTTGGTTTTCACATAACTTGGCTTGTAGCAAAAATAAATGGAGAATGATTATCAACTATCATCTTAGGAAGGTAGTTGAGGAAGTTATGACATCAGGTAATTTTTTTTTTTAAGTTAGATGAAATAACATTTAAAGAAATTGGTCAATATAATAAATATTGACCCATTTTATGATTGGGTCAGCATTAACTATTTAGTCCAATGGGCCAACAATGTTAAATATGAATTAAAAAATTATTTAGGCTAATATAATATAGATCTCTTGCAGCTCAGAAAGCCTAAGCCAATAACAGCTCACTATGTTGGACACATTCTTCAGTTACATCAATAAAAATAGGTAATAATGATGTACAGTGTCATGCTCCATAGCTTAGGCACATTCATAAAGTTGAGTTTAATTATATAATAACACTTTACATTTCAGTTATAAAATTTTAGCCAAGTGTCAAAATTAAGTTTTTCACAGAATGGTTTCTCTGTTCAACAGATAACATGGTTTTTAGCAGAAAGAAATGGAGAATGATTATCAAGCCTATCATCTCAGGAAGTTAGTTGAGGAACTTACAACATCGGGTAAAGATAAGCTAGATGAAATAACATTAAAAAAAGTGAAAAAAATTTGCAAGTCTTCTAATATATACGTTATTGAACTATACAGGCTACTCAGTAAACTGCTCAAGAAGAGACATGCTGAAATAAGGTTTAGTACTTTCCAAATTTGTGATGAAATTTTTTGCAGGTCTCACTGTTTCCGTGAACTGTTGCTTAAAAACTTTTCATTTTTTGTTGACCATGTATTGGGTTTAGACCCAAAACACCCCCTTCCAAAACCAGAAACAGTTTCCAGAAACCTCAAACAAAAAGCTGTTGAAGCTATTCAGCGTTGGTATGATAATTTTAGTGAAGGCTATGTAACACTAAAACTTGGCTATAATTACTTGAGAGACTGTAAGAAAGTTGACTTTGCTGAACTGACAGCCAGAACTGTAGCAGAACGACAAAGAGCAGAAGAAGAGAGACAGAGAAATGAAGAAATTAAAAGAAATAAAATTGCAAAGGTTAACGCTGATCTTCAAGAAAACTCGTCTGAAATTAAGGATTGTATAGTACAGTTTCGTAATTGTTTTAGGTTGTTGATCCCAGATGTTCATGATTTTTTCATTGTACTAAATGATGAAGATACCTCACAGGCAGGTGGTTTCATACATGATGATAAAGATGATGACAAGGGAGGTTTCCTGCCAGAGGAAGTTGAGGAAGCTACGGAGCAAATTGAATATGGTTCAGAATTTATGCGTGGTCATGGTATTATGAAAGGGACTAGTGTACAGATCAATTTGGAAGATGTCAGAAAAATTCAAGAAACTACAGATAATGAGGTAGTGATACGGAACCTCAAAGAACATGTACAAATTCTTAGCACAAAATATTTGCCTTTAATTAAGGGTTGGGAGCAAACTATGCGACCACATAGTGAGGGAAATGGTCATATAATCAAATGTATTCTTGATCTAAAGCAATTAGTTGAAGGATCTGTAAAAATGTTTGAATCTTTAAAAATCACTCCTCAAATTTGTTTGAATCCTACTGTAAATGATGATTTTGATAGTGATGACGATGAAGACTTTCTAGAGGTGCCTATTGATGATCCCAGAATAGTGAGTGCTGCAGAGTCAGAAGCTGCTCTTTTAGGCATGGTAAAATCATCTAAAAAATCACTTAGTGTACAACCCAGTGATCCCTACAATCAGCCATCAACATCTGGTGTATCTTGCCTGTCTGAAGAACACACTGCAAAAGAAGCACTTCAAATGAAGAAAAAGCCTCAGACCATAAGGTGTCCAGATGAATATCTTGCCAAAGAGAAGTTTATACCTAAACGCCTTCAAAATCCACTAGCTGGGCTAAGTCAAGTGTGGACAGCCACCCCAGATTTACATGAGCAGGAGGAAATACAGAATACTGGAGGTGTTTTGGGAGTTGCAACCCAAAGAGTAAATTATGAGCGGATATGGGAACCCGTGAAATGGGCTTGCCGAACGCCACTCAAGTCAGGTCGCTTATGTCCCCGTAAAGATCGAGAGAAATGCCCTCTTCACGGCCCAATTGTACCTCGAGATGAAGTTGGAAAGCCTCTTCGTCCTGAAGATGCAGCTAGAGAGCGTACTGCTCGTGAACAATATGAAAGAGATCATCCAGCCTGGCAGGATCCTCAACTTTTAGCCGAATTAAAGGCAGCTACAGGTGTTGATCTCAAAGTGCAAAAAGGTCGGCAAAAACGCAAACGAAGATATGAAAATCTTACTGATCTGAAGAAGACTACAGCCAGAGATAGACTTGCCAAGAAAGTACTAAGTGGGAAGGCATTGCGACGCATGAATGCTGCTCTAGCTCGAGAAAATACATCAGCCCCAAATCAGTCTTCCATCTTTAACTTTGGTCAAAATTAAAACATTTCTTATATTACAAAATATTGTATTGTGTATATACAGTATGTTATCAGTGTATAGTATTTTATATTTTGGGTACTACAAGTGTATAATATTTTGTAATGCTGTACAGTACCAAATATAAAACATTCATTAAAGTGTCTCTAATAAGAAGGAATGGACATTAATAGTTACTATCGCTGACAGTCTGAAAAGCAGTACCTGTACTGCATAATAATTGCAATGCATTTTTTTATTTTTTTGGCATGGATATTCCTGCATGAACTTTGAGCCTCTGACTGGCCCACCAAGTTTTACTCATTTATTATTTTTATCAATTGCGCATTAATAATGAATTCATATTCAAAGTATAGTACAGAAGTAGCATTTTAATAACAAGGCTACATAGGTATTATCAGCAATGTTTGTCAGTCGTGTTAAAAAAAAACAGATAAATGTAATGAAACGCCATCTTCTGGGTGGGCCCCGTAGGCTCCCTGGAGCTACCTCGACCAGTCACGCCGAAAAGCATCTATCACGGAAGCTTCACAGGTAGGGAAGGGTGCCACATACACTGGGAGATACCGCGACCACACCGACGCGAGGTCCACCTTTCCACCGAGGTGGAGGTCCACCTCCAGTGGCCCGAACTTCCGGAAAAACTGACTGAAGGAGTCTGCGTCAACCGTTCATTCCATAGACAGGCCATCTGCCAGGACGTTGGACTCGCCCCTGATTGTGAACTGCACGGAGAGCTAAACCCCAGGTACTCAGCAGAAGAGCCACTCGAAACGACCAGCCCCAAAGAGCCAAGGATCGAAGAGACCCCCTGTGGTTCAGACAATGAACCACTGGGGAGCAGTACGAATGGAGCCGGATTGTAGAGCCTCGAACAAGCTGAATTTGCTGGTGGGCGAGCAGCTGGCTCGGCCTGGCTACTAGCCAGGCTCGTTCGCCGCCCCCCCCCCCCCCCCCCCGAGCATGGATTAGTATGTAATATTTGTTAATGTATTTTTAATGGGCATTGTATTAATAAAGTACTGTATTAGTCTTAATAAAGAAAAAACTGATTCCACAGTAATATTTATTCTGATATTTATTTAGATTTTGCCCAAATTCCCCTGCAGTTTTTTTAAAATATCGTACATATCGGAAATCTTATTCTTTAGCGTTATTTTTCAGCCGAACTCGGCCAGAATGAGCCAGAAATTCGAAAAAAACTCCAAATAAATATTTGGAGTTTAAAATTACAAACTTATTTCGAAAATATGCTGATTAGTGAAAACGGCGATAGGTCAGATTTTGCCCAAATCCTCCTTATTAATGATTGTCAGTTGTGGTTGTAGCTTTCTTGGTAGTGGGAAGAAATGGACTACTAAACACCTGTGGCCTTTTCTTCTTTATTAACAAAACATAATAATCTACTGGGCCACGTAACAGTAGAATAGACCGAAGATGGGATTGGGTCACCGCTTCCTAGACCAGGAATGAGTGACTGACCTGACGATTGGAAAGGATATATACCACTAACTTACTCGTATGGGCCAATAGGCCTTCTGCAGTTACCTTTGTTCTAACCTAATGACTGGAAATGGATCACCGGGACTTAGACGAAAGCTTGAATTGAGCAATAGCGGCCTTGAGGGCAGTTTAGACCGAGACCTTGTTAGCATTTGGCATTGGGTGATTGTGGCCACGAGAGCAACTGGAAATGGGTTACCGTTAAATTATAATTATCAATATTATATACCTAAATAACAGAAAACCATATATAGTTCCGGTAATGCTCAGTAACTTATACACGTATAGTATTTTACAGGCTTATAAAAACATCAGAAATTCCATGTCTTTCTCATGAATAATTCACAGTTGCAGTTGAGTTAAACTTTCACCAGTGGGGGACAGTTAGACTTTCTCCCGTTCTCACCATCTCAAACAGTTGCTGAATATGATTATAACATTCATTCCCCAGCACACAGGTAGAAGGACGCAGCTCAAAACCCTTTATGATGTGTTTACGAAAGTTGCCATATAGGCTACTAGAGATTTCACCTTGATCCATAATGACAACAAAGTTCAAATTATTTATCAGATAAACAATTTAGGTATAAATTATCAGATATATTTAGCACAGGGTACAAGAAGTCAGTATCAAAAGCAAGATCATTACGTAGTGGATATGTTCTTATATATATATTCAGGTTTAAATATATTTGTTTATATAAAACATTGACTGCAACTGCTCGTGTGGGTCCAGCAGCGGAAGTAACCGGATATCAACACGGATCTGGGTCTACGATACCATTGTTTTACAAAGCGTCAAAGGGGGGCTTTGTGGCGTCATACTCTGTTGACCATTGTGCCGGACACGCGAGGCCTAGTTTTATACACGTCACACTGGTGTTTTTGACTTAAATGTTGAGGTGGCTGGACTCTTCCCCCGTTATATCACGGTTACTTTATTGTGGTAAATAAACACTATTCATATTTTCTGGATACTTGGGTAAGCGAGATTATATATATTAGGTAAACATATTAGACATGAATTAATAGACAAAATTACATGTGCGATTATACCATATTATAAGTCATCAGATATCTTTTACCTATACCTTATCAGCTATAGTTACATTTTCATGGTTTCCCCAGGGGCCACAGTAAAGAATAAAAGTAACTAAATAATTAAGTTATGAAAAAGTAATGGAAAATATCCAAAATATTATAATACACTTTTTTAAAGTAGTGGCTTTAGAATCACGGCTATAAAAATGACGATGCGAAGATCACGTTGGCAAAATAATTCTGAAATTATGTAGTTTTCTTCTTACCGTGTTTGGCAATATCCTAATTATTACAGGTTTAAATTCTCAACTTTCCTATCATCTTGTTTAATTTGCTTTGAGGACAGGCTAGAGCAACAAACTGCCTCGTCAAATCACCTGGATAATTTTGATATATGTTATGGTCTGAAAACATATTACAGTTCCAGTAATATTCTACTTGTAAACTGGCAAGTGAACCTTTGTTCTAAACAGACATTATTTTCAAGTTATCTCTTTAATGTATTATAAAGCGTTGGTTTGAAACCTAAAAGGTGTAAAGGGAAACATTTTCTTTTAAACAGTCTAAAAAAATCTGGTTTTCTGTAAACGAAATTCAAGGGTATACTTAAATATACTTTTCGAATTCCATAGTTCACATTTTAGGCAATATTGCACTGTATTAACCTAACCAAATGTAATGAAATCTAACCTAACTTCACTCCACTCATTCTCTTGTGCTATTTACATGTACAAAACCTTGTTCCTAAATACTAATCTTGATCTGAAACTTTTCCTTGATAGGTGTATCAGAAGCCATGAGCTCCACACCATAAATAAATATCTCTGATATTCCCAGAGTCAAACTAAATCTATGCAAATAAAAGGACCTAGTCTATGGCACTCACTCCCTAATAAATTAAAAAGTTGTCTAACCTATGCCTCATTCAAAAGTAAAACCAAAAAGTACGTAATTTACATTATTAATTAAAATAATAATAAATTTATATTTGGTTTATTATGAACCACATATACGTATCCCGTGGGCTGTTGAGCAAGGTTACAGAATGACATAAGACTCACGAGTTGGATTATAATTTTTAAGTTAAGCAGTTTATTTAAATTAATCCAATTACATATTGGATTACATACAATTACTACTTATTTGTCACCCACATATAGAGTGGGCGGCGGTGAATCAGAGCTTCATTAACATTACATTAAGGACCTGCCCGAAAAGCTGCGCGTACTAGTGGCTTTACAAGATTGTAAATACTATGCTATGTATTCTCACAAACCCAATGTACCTTCTTGTATATAAATAACTAAATAAATAACATAAAAGCGACAGGAAAGGAACTGTGTTCATCTGGCTAGGCAAGTTAGTGATAATCTAGTGTTCAGGAACATGAACAGGAAGTGTGGGGGTTTATGTCACGTGAGAAAATCATATTCTTCCAACACCTTTCCCGGTGTCTTGCCATGTCGGTTATTGTTGCATATTCAATCTACGATTTATGATAATTTTTGCAATGAAATATTGCTGTATACTTTTTAAATATACTCTTACTAGAAGTTTGATAAAAATCGAGTAAAATATTTAATAATGTTAAAAACATATATATATATTAGACATGTGGCAAGAGCAACGGTGGATGTGGGGCAGGACGCCTCGCCCGACCTGTCAACTCCAGTTATCGCTCAACTGTGGAGGGATGCGCTGGGTGGATTTACAGGAGTGCCCGAGTCCCAACAAATACGCAGTGGTACTTCGTGAATTTATCATATTTTTATCTCTAGTGTGCTTTTTTAAAATGAGCGCCAATATCAGTCACACGTTCCCCTTCTGATGGTATATCAGCTCGGAAACGTTTTCGAGGAGTGCTCACTGCAGACTTCCTGTGAAAGCGTAAAGAAAGCAGCATGAGCAGCAGCAGCAGAAAGTGGAGCTGCGTTGTGCGCTGCTTCTCTACATGTGTGCTCTTGGCACCATGGGCAGGTTACACAGAGGCCGAGCCATTACTCACACTAAGTAAGTATGTTATGAGGTATTTCGCCAGCCGTAACTATGTATACCAGCTTGGATTGCTTCCAAGTTACTCTGTAGAATTATAATCAATTCAAATTTTCGCGTAGGAATTTCCTCATATGCCGAAAATTTAATGTCTTTTGCCAGAAGTAAAGCTAGTTTGAGTCGGGTATTTATAACGTGGGTGGGGGGGATGATGAATTTAACCTTCCCCGAAGATAATGAAGGTAGTTTATAAATTAATAAATTTAAATACACCTTTATATAAACTTAAACTAATGAAAATTATATTTGTTAAAGACAATTTTTTTTAATCAAGTTCTCTGCGGAAGCACAACGCACATAAAACTTTTAATGCCTAGATAATAGTTTACAAATATAACCTTCTGCACGTTATAAAATGTGTAAAACAACTGTCAGTGCGTGAAGACAATCACGTGTAAATTCTAAGTAGAACAGTATTGGTGCACAGTATTCACGTGTCCACAAACCAGACCCTGCAGTTGGATCAAGCCCTGGCACTCTGTACCTCACGTAATGTATACATGTTCTATCACAAGTCCAAAGTTCTGTGCCATATCTATTCTTAACCCTCACACTCTCTCTCTCTCATTCCCTTCTCTGTGGGGGTTTTAACCTCTCATTCCCTTCTCTAATGGACGGGAGGGGTGTTTACCTCTTTTTTTCCCTCTCCTGTGGGGGGTTTTTACCTCTCATTTGGAATCAGTCGGGAGTTAGGAATACATTTACCCGAATCGCCTGAATATTTCTCTCTCATTCGCTGTACCTTAACAGTGTGGTTACCTCATTTCCTTCCCGTGTGCTCTACTTCTCAGTCCCTTGCGACATAAACAGTTCCCTAGAAATAACAAAAAACTATCCTTTGCTTGGAACTGGTTATTTTCAATACGCAAATTGTACAAATCGCTGCTCTTGTAGAGGACTTTGACGAGATGGTATACATCAAAGGGTAGGAAGAGTGGCCGGGAAGTGCAAGATCATTCCTGGCGAGGTATTTCCCTCTTCGTTTGCGCTTTCACCACCTCTGCGATATTTGTTTACAGAGCCAAGTTTAAGGGCAGAGTGTAGTGAAGGATGCGGATAAAGGAAGCGTGCCTAGAATATATTACTTTTATGTGTTTATTTATATGTACAATAGTTAGTTACATTCTTGTACAGTCACTAGAACGCAAAGCGTTTTGGGCAGGTCCTTAATCCTAATTTTTCCTCGGAATACGACCCGCCAAATCGTTTAACAGTCAGGAACCCATTCAGTGCTGGGTGAATACAGGCTACACAGTTATAGGGACTGGCTCCCGGTCAATCCTCCCCGGCCAGGATACGAACCCAGGGGGAAAGTATAAGGTTAGGTTTGGTCAATTTAGTAAAACATTTTAATGACGTCGAGAAGCCTCGGAAAAACGGGCTGCTGTGCCAGTGAAGTGTATTCGAGGGGATACTTTTTATTTGCGTTTACCAGAGAAAATGGTAGCGAGTCATATTTCCATGACTGACTATAGTAATATATAAAGAGTACTCTATTCATTGTGTCGGGGGACAGGTAGCCAGTTTATACATACAGTACATGTTAGGCTTACATCGAGGTCCACCCTAGGGTCGAATTACTGACCCTTCCCAGGATGCAATCTGACAATATGCTGATTAACTCCTGGTTACTTATTTACTGCTAGATGAACTGTTGCATTAGGCGATAGGAAACGCGCCCAACCATTTCTGTCCCCCCCGGGATTCAAACCCGGAATTCTCGATTGTGAATTGAGAACGAACCCGACTGTACTACCGGGACGCTGGGGGACTCACAAGTGAATGAATAAACTACCTTTTACTAAGCATTTACAATTTTCGTTACGTTTCAGTTAAAATCCATATTAACGTCTTAACACGATAAAATATTTGTATAAGTTGAAAACACCTAAAAGTGCGAGGACTAAACTCTAAGCTGAGGGAAGGCTTCCGATTTGCCCTCTCCAAAGGCAGCTAATGACAGTCCTGTCAGGACCTGATTGGCCCTGATTATGACAATGTCATTTTTATTTAGAGAAAAGTACATTCAAAATGAGTTATAGGCAGAATGTTAGATTTCTAGATAGAGCAAATATACCATGTCTAAAGCCACTAGTACGCACAGTGTTTCGGGCAATTAATATAAGCCGGCTCTGTCCTGCTGCTCTTAATTCTTCCTATATGAGAAGAATTACGTTTTGGGATGACTTTCGTCACGGCTGAACGTTTCTCAGTATGAGGTCTTCCTGCATTGAGTTCAACAGTAAATGTAAAGACGTACAACAAATTTGTACAACTGGATGACAGTCGTCCTTGTTTAGAAAAGTGTGTATGGTTGTGTGTAAAGCTTTGTCGAGATTTTTCACAATAACTTCAACGTGCTTGATGGCTTCCGTGGCTGATTAATATATTAGCCTAATAAATTATTGGGCCAAGGTCTTCCTTTTTCTTAATCTGTAGCCTAGCAAAGCAGTATTATAGTTTAATTAAATGTTTCTCATTATGCAAGGCCTGGCAGCAACCAACTTACCAGCCCGAGCTAAGCTTTTGATTTACAAACTTTTTTTTAGTATGTAAAGCCAGGGTGGGATTAAAATTATTTTTATTTTTGTTTACTGTGAGCCAACTTTGTTATGTTTTTAACTTCATTCACTCCACTCTGAGAAACTGAGTTGCTGAGAAACTGGCAACTATAGCCCACAGGATGTGTATACCGGGGGCATAATACAAGAGTTCTTACATTCTTGTACAGCCACTAGCACGCATAGCATTTCGGGCAGGTCCTTTATTCTAATTTTCCCCGGATTACGACCCACCAAATCGTTTAACAACCAGGTACCAATTCACTGCTGGGTGAACAGAGGCTACAGTTAACGATTGGCGCTCAGTCAATCCTCCCCGGCCAGGGTACGAACCCAAGCCGAATCGCTGGCGAAACGCGGGCGAGTGTTTTACCATTGCACTAATAAAATCAATAAAATTTGAAACAAATTATTGGTAAGTCATGGACGTAACAAATGTAATCACCCCTCAGGCGGGTGCATTATGGGGTCTGCATGCACCCAGTGTCCAGCTAGCCGCTACACACTGGCGCCAGATGGGTCCAAACTTTGCTGTCCCAGCTGCACCTCCGCCGCCCTCTACCACGGCGACTACCCCAGCAACTGGTGCGTCTGCTATTCCGGTCAGTATTCAGTTGTCACAAGCATGTGAATCGCGTTAGATCGGTGTCACTTGTTGCCGCAATAGAACTTCCCCTTCTCAGTGTATATAGGACTGAAGCGAGTTGACTTTTGTCGTGAACTTGGGATCAAAGTATACCTACAGCTTATTCAGCAATCTCTTGTCTTCGTGTACAGGTCTCTTAAGTGAACAATGGTTGGTAGAGTACAAGAATTTGTCTTAAATGCGCCTGGAGCTTTAAAATGGTATTTTCTAAATTTCCGTAAAGTATAATCGAACTTAATTTTGACCGTGTGAAATGCTATCCATATAAACTCCAACGAATTGTACCTACGTTTGTATACAATTATATGGACCTTCTGTTCTTCAGTACCCCTTGTGAAATAAATCATTTGAATCCTTAATAAATAATCACAACATCTTTTAAACACCCACTCATCTATACAAATCTTGATGATGTGCAAATATTCAGCGCAGATAATGTGCCCTTTTATTTGTAGTCCCACGTTTATATACAAAAAATAAAACTTAGTGGATAGGGTAACTTGCTTTTAATTGTATGGTGTTTGGGGGTTCTATTCGTGATTATCATTATGATAGGAAATTAAGATTCTTAAACAAGTTTTCTGGGCTGTTTATACTAGTTCTGAATGATTCAGTGTCCTGAAGATCGAGACCAAGGGCATTTTGGCTGATAATCTAATAACTACTATGCCACTACATTGAATATAAATACAAACATTTTTCCCTTATGGAAACCGACTCTTAAGTTTGGATTACTATTTAACTCTGCTTTAATATCCAGACTCGACGTCTCCTGGTAGAGCTGCAGCGGGAAATATTGATTCCAGGACGCTGAGGTTTCCTGGCCCCTCCACTTTGGAGTCGAGGTACCCCACTGGGCCCTTGTCTCTTGGGTCGAGGTACCCACCTAACCCCTATACTGTGGGGTCCAGGTCCCCCTCCAGCAGTAACGATGCAGAGGGATTGTACGGTACTCTTCAGGCATTCCCTCTGAGAGGTTCCATCAGGGATGCAAACTACATCCTCAACCAAGGAGGTAATGACACTAGGTGATGCAGGGAATGAAATAAGTAGAAAATTTAGCAGTGTAATTTTTGGCATTCGTTGTATTACTAGCCATATAACAGACAGCCAGATGTTTAGTTTATTTTGTTTCATGGGTGACTGTTGATATCCAGTTTCGCAGTTGGTGAGGTACTCGAGATGTGCATCACTTGGTCAGTGAAGTTAAAAATCGTTTTCGTCTTTAAAATAACTGGACAGGTGATCACGTGGACATAGCCTCGGTCCTTGACTAGAGAAACCTTGCAAAGCTATGTGCGGATCTCCTGTTCCTGATAGAATTTATCCATATTCACAGTTAGGCATCATGGTAACACTTGGCAGGACATTCGCACAGGATATATATCCATATTCATTGTGATAACACCTAAAATAAGGCTTCTTTCAGATCGTCCAAACACCAACCCAGCTGTGCCTCTGGTAGTACAGCAGGCGCTCACTCTGATGGCCGACACACTGGATGAACTTCATATTAGGGTGTCACGGTTGGAGAACATCATCTTGCAAAACCAAGGTCAGTGGTGCAACTTTGAGTGTTTCAGTGGCTACTATATGGTTGAGGGTATTCTTCACAAATATTTATATAAATTATCGTGGAACATATTTCCACGCAATGTGATTACAAATTATGCTTCGGGTCTGGTGGCATTACATGCTGATATTTTGGCTTGTAACGTTACAATCAAATTATGTCAGCAGATCTGCAAGGTAGTGGAAGTGTAGACCGGGTTGGAACAGCCTCGCCACCTTCAGAAGAGTCGTGCCCTGCCTCTAACTTCACCCGTGTGGGCGATGCTTGCTATCATTTCTCTGTGTGGCGGGACCAGCGTTCGCACTGGAAGGTATAGTGTCACTCCTCCCCGTCCCTGACGTCTTGCTGAGGTTGATCTCAACACCTAACTCCCTGCCAGGTCACCCTCCCACTCTCTAGGATATATCACGCCTCCCTCCCTCCCTCCAGGATGTCCTGAAGTGGGGAGAGGGAGACGTGACATGGCCTGGAGGGAGGGAGGCGTGACACCACCTACATTACAGGATTCATTTAGAATTAGAAGTTCGACCTCCCTCTACCCACACAAAAATAATTATTCACGAAGAAAAGCTTTGCTTTAAATATATTTTTTTCAAAATTATATTCAAGAATTGAGTGTGTATGGATGAAGCCATGGAAGGGATGCGGATGGAGGTCTGTATGAAACACAGGTGTGGTATTAAAGTGAACATCACAGACAGAACAGTAATAAGATCTCGTGCCAGAAGCATATGTGAGCTGAGGATGATGAGTAGCTGATCTTATGGAAGGATATAAAGTGGTTTAGAGTTGATGGCTGGAATGACTGTCAGATAAGGTGAGTGAACGTGTGAGAAAATGTCGTGCATGTGGGTCACTTACTAGAAGTGGTAATTAACAAAACACTGAAAAATTTGTTAAGAAAGAGTGAGTTTACGACGAATAAAATTTGAATGTTTATCTTTTGTGGTGTATTGGTATCCCTGAGGTTGCTAAAAGTGGAGGGTATTACGGACGGTCTGAGTGTCGCGCTGCCTTGCAACACTTATCTTACAAAATACTTCATTCCTGTTTCGGGGAAATTTTACTTGCCATAAAAAATTATTTGGTAGTATTATTTAATCTACAGGGTGCACAGAAAAGGTCGCACAATATAAATATTTTTTTTTATTTTATTTTTAATAATTTGCTAATATGTTGACCAAACCACACACTAGAAAGTGAAGGGACGACGACGTTTCGGTCCGTCCTGGACCATTCTCAAGTCGATTTTGAGAATCGACTTGAGAATGGTCCAGGACGGACCGAAACGTCGTTGTCCCTTCACTTTCTAGTGTGTGGTTTGGTCAACATACTTCAGCTACGTTATTGTGACCCCTCGTCTGCAATTTGCTAATATACTTGTTATATACAGTACTTATATATTTTACATATTTATTATATATTTATATAATCTAAGGATGCTAGTGACGCGTGTGAAGGCATGGGAGCAAAACTGGCAGAGCCACTTACAAGGACAGCCTTTATATCCCTCACTCAGCATCTCTCTCTCGCTCCCGCCACAACAGGTAGGTGGTTCACAGCAGCACATCTGTGTTTGGTCAATCTCTTGATATAAGTTTCATTGCCTGTGACAAGATGTGAATTAGGCTACACTCTGGCCACAGGGTTCACACTAACAAGTTCATATATCATTATAAATTCCTCAAGTAGATACGTTACTTTTTTCATTTCAATTACCACAATGTGTTGTGATTTACAGCTGGTTTATTATTCTCACTTTCAAAACACTCAAATTATAAATTTTAGTTAATTTGAATTTACTCGAAAATACACAAAAGTGGAATCCGTCAAAATTATCTTTGTTTTTATTCATACGCTCTTTTCATCTGCTAGGATTCAATTACTGGATCGGTGGACTGTATCCAGGTGTGTCATGGCGGTGGTCGTATGTTGGGAAAGAGGTAACGCTCGACCCTTCCTACTGGATGAGAGAAGATTCCATGGGACGAAAAGTGGTTCCTGGCGGCACTGCTACTGGTCGCTGCCTTACACTTACATACGTTGTCAAGGCCTCAGACTATTTCTACTCTGCTGATGAGTGCGGCTTTGAGAAGTATTACATATGTGAGCTGCTTGAGAAGAACCACCGGAGACTCTGAAGTCATCTGCTAACCCTTTGTAGCCACTTGTCAGAGCCAATATTAGACTTCAGTCGTGCCTGTAGCACTTATATCCTTGTTTAAAGTGTTTACTGATTATCAAGGTGGCTTCTGCACATCCTATGCTTAAGGGGGATATGTAGGAGACACTGCGACTCTTACACCTATTAGATAGGATATATTTGCAATGTGGATGCTACTTATGTACCTACCTAGCTTTAGAGGATTCACAAGATATTTCCGAGATGATGTGCTTATTTTTATCAAGAAATCTGTTTGCAAGACTGAAAACAGCTTTGGCACTTTTGTTGGTACTGGGTACTTCGCAAAAATAACGCATTTCTTCATATTATAAAAGGAGAAATGTTAAAATATACAAAAACTAGTGAAATAAATTGGTAAAACGGTTTGAATTATTATATTTTACTGTGGAATGTAAAACACTTGTATATTTCGTTGAACTAAATTGTTTTTATAATCATACAAAAAATTAACATTCTATATTATTTAATTTTAATTGTTCAAAATGCTGAAAATGGATCAGTATCATCATGTCCCATGCGATATGACTAGGTTTCAGTCTAAATACATTGATTTACTAGGTTAGATTTGATCAAATTCCTACGTTAGTTTTAACTCAAATATTTTTTTTGTAATCTTATACAATGAAAAGCTTTTATCATTTCATAAGGAAAAAAACAGGGAAAACATTATATCAGTAAAATTCGGCTTATTAGGCAATTTGTCTTATTAGGTACATTATATATATACATATTTCGGGAAGAAATTGCTATTATTTTACTGTAGATTATAAACCTTTATTTTGATCGGGCAGGAGCAAAGTGGGACTCTTCGAAGCCCAAGACCTCTGAACTCCAATTATATCATTTATCACGTCATTGTTATCAAAATCTTGAAATTTTGTTTATAAATGTATGATCTGTTAACTCTTCATGCGTGAGCTGCCTGGTCGTGTTCCTTTATAGGTCGGCTGGGAGAAAAGTCGTGCCACAAAAATGTGTCCCTTAAACTGTAAATAATGAGTTGTCAATATTTGATATATGTTTTCTGGTATCAAGGATGATTACGTTAATAATTTATATATATTTTTACTTTCCTTTAAACACTCGCACAAGGACTAATAATTTCAAAAGTTATACGTCAATCTACATACAAGGAGATTTTTTTTCAAGAGTGAGAGAAGAAAGGTTCGAAATGTCAATACACTATTATCAACTCTGTTGATATCAATGCTAGAGAGGACACAGTGGCCACCCCTACCAGAACCCCAGATATTAACACCGCGTAAAATACTCAGAACTTCTACAAATACAATCATTCGTATTTGCCAACATTCAGTGTATAAAAACACGCAAATCAAATTCCACTTCATAGCTGAACTCATAAATAAGGCAAAAGCAGTGTTTGCAGCCCAGTTAATATTTTTACTGGTCCACCTGCTGATTTGGAACCAAAACTGGTCCCAAATCTGCACACGGAAATAACATCACATGAAACCATACTACAACCATAGGGAACCGGTCGGCCGAGCGGACAGCACACTGGACTTGGGACCCTGTGGTCCCGGGTTCGATCCCGGGCGCCGGCGAGAAACAATGGACAGTTTCTTTCACCGTATGCCCCTGTTATCTAGCAGTAAAATAGGTACCTGGGTGTTAGTTACCTATCACGGGCTGCTTCCTAGGACAGGGCCGCGGGGACCCCGAAATCATCTCAATTTCAACCAGATGTGCAAAATAGCTCTGTTGAAAAACAGGTGCAATTGGCACGATGAGAGCTCAACACCAAAGGCCCAACATTTGTCAACACGTTCCCGCTACTCATAGAGACATAACTGGCCGACCTCTCTGTTAAAAAGGGAACTCTACAAACACCTCCAAGGATACCTGATCAACCAGGCTGTGATTCATATGTCAGGCAGCAAGCAGGCGCATCCAACAGTCTGGTTGCAGCCCGTAATCGAAGCCCAAGTTCATTCCATGCACCCGCCAAATTTAAGTTTTGTTCGAACCATAACGCTGCAAATGCTTCACTAACGTACTGCAAATACATATAATCGCCAACAGAACCTAAATACCTAACCTAACCAATGCCTAAATATGCACAGTATGCTAATATAAAACAATATTAATTTATAATCCTACTCTGAATGAACAGCATGTTTAAATTGATGAATAAAATTGATGTCTTTGGGTCCGACAGCTGGATAGAATGGACTTTGTCTGAGGACGGGTTGCTGGTTGACTAGTCTAACCATAAGGCCTGGTCAGAAACCGGGCCCCTGGGACGTGGTTCCTCGGAACCATCACCAGATAACCTCAAGGTAGCTTTTTGGAATCACTCAGTATTCATTTATGGAGAAGGTGCTGTCAAAATGCTGCCATACTGGATTCTTTATACAACGCAAAAAGCTATAAAATTGGAATGTAGTATTTGAACCTATACTTGGCACCTCATGGCCAGCAGAAAGCGTCCATCAGTGTGGCAGAGTAATTGCCAGAATTAGGCTGTGACATTACTTACGACAGGCACGTAACGAATCTACCAACAACGAGGTCTTAGATTGTTAATTTATTAAGACACGCTTCAACATTAGTGAATACCCAATTATAAATTATTATAAACCAAATGGCCCGTTATATCCGAAGCTTTATAACTATAATATTCAATTACTAAATGCATCAGGATATTCGAAGATATCCTGATGTATTTAGTCTGCCCGAATTTTGTTAGTGTCTGTGAGATGAAACAACCCTTAAGTTTCGACCGGATTTTTAAGTCTATCATATTTTACCGTTTTCTTTGAGACGTTTTCTCTCTCACCATTTGATGACTATCTTGTCTAATCACAATCGACTTTAGAATGGTCCAGGACGGACCGAAACGACGTCGTCCCTTCATCTTCTAGTGTGTGGTCTCGTCAACTTTCTTGTCTATTTTTATTCCGGCCATTCGCTATTGAACCAACCGACTTGTCAGCCGGATAAATGTCTAAATTTGCATCTAAATTACAATAGCGGAATATACAACGATCCATTCATGAACTAGGTATAATTGACATTAAGAAATTTGTAGAGCCACCTTTGAGTTGTGTCCCAGGTACAGCCTGTCCTCCCCAGACAACATAATCAGGGGTGATAGTTGTTATATTGATACAATTTGAAATTGGAGACTTAATTTTTAATGTGTCATTTAAACGCATGGATTCTTTTCAGTTTTCCCTTTTTATTACACATTCTTGCACAAGTTCATTGATACTGTCACCACTAATACGCCATGCAGGGGTTTATCGTAGCTGTGTTAAATTTAACACTACTTTTTTATATGGCCAAGAGTTCTTACATTCTTGTACAGCCACTAGCACGCATAGCGTTTCCGATAAGTCCTTAATCCTATGTTTCCCGGAATACGACCCGCCAAATCGTTTAATAACCATGTTCGACTTTTCAAAGGTTTTAAAAGGTACACATTTTACTGTTGGGTAAACAAAGGCTACCGTTAAGGATTGACGCCCAGTAAACCTTCCCCGGCCAGGATATGAACTCAGGACAAAGTGCTCGCGAAACGCCAGGCGAGTGTCTTAACCACTACACCACGAGGACTACTAATTTGAAATATGTTTAGTGCCGTTTATGTTTTGAATTTAGTACTTCTATTCGTGATGTTTTCAGTGTCATGTATGTGTTGATTCTGGTACTAATACTATATCTAATCCGCCACGTTGTTAGCGTCATCTATTTTTTGAATTAGGTATTATGCTTTGACTTTCCACTACCGTCCACAGGATGGGTGTGGGGTGCGTCATAAGTAAACTAAACTAACTCTGGGACAGGCAGCCTGTGTATGTATACGTTAGGTCTATATCGTTAGGTCTCCCCCCCCAAAAAAAAAAGTGGTCGAACTAGTGATTCTCCGCAAAATACAACATTTAACTAATGGGGTGAGAATAGCTTGAGCTATCTCATCCCTTTGTGTGTATTTTACCTCAATAAACTTATTTCAATTTCAATTCAATTTCAACTAACTCTCGCGGGTACCTATTTTTTGCTAAGTAAACTACAATGCCCCCGCGTAAGCAATCTACGTTACTCAGGTGCGGGAGTGTTAAAATTAAGTAAACCAACAATGAGAGACTTACAAAGTGTCGTTGTTGAAGGGCGTCGACGGAAGGCGGCCACAAGCACACGTTTCTATATACCGTAATCAACGGAGCACACTCCCTCACTGTTAACACCCGTTTACAGAGGTTGGACTGACTCTCTTCAACTTGTCCACCAGTGTTTTGAAAACCCTCTCCTCCGATTCCCTTACTTTACTGACCCTTGCCTTCCTTCACACCTAATTATACAGTAACATCGTACATGTATCGAAAGCTATTATACTTTAAACTAATATATTATCTAGAATGATCTTGCATGTATTTCATTTTATTAATTGATTATTGTTGCTAGATTTTTATTAAAACTGTGGATTCGGACGTGGCGTTACAGGCGAAGCAACGAAATTACCTGAATGTATTTGAGAACTGTTAACACTAGTGGCCTCGATGAGGACAGGAAGCTGGCGGCTTGTCAGTGGTACCCTCCCATTTGTGCTGATTTTTTTCAAGCTGGATTTTAAAGTTCAGAATAGTTTTGGCATTTACGGCTTCCGGAATATGGTTGAGGAGGAACGTAAAATGGAACAGCCTCATTAACAATGCTTATTTTATTTATTTAAATATATACAAGAAATTACAAATGATTGTATAGATTTTGGCGATTAAATGGCGCAATCTCGCAAGTATCTTAAAGAGCATATGGGAAACTTAATAAATGTGCATTACTTATTAATAAATATGTAACTTATCCTTTGTTAGAGTATATTTTAATACTATTCACGACATAGGTTACAATCTACATTATTAATTCAAGGTATAGCCTTATTATTTATGTGTGTGTTGGTGTGTTGTCTGTCCTGGAAACAGTCGGACAGGAACTACCGTCGAAAAAAAAGAGGTTACAAAGAGAACAAGCCAGGGAAGAGTCACTTATCTTTCCGTAAATCATTCAACCTTCAGGACACAGCACCGGATAAACAGTGTAAGCCTACCACTAAAAGATTTTTTTTAAAGAATGGAAATGGAAATTATCAGGAGAAAATCTTTCAATTAACTCAACTGAGGAGCGTCAAGAATGGAGAACGGGAAAGTCTGTGGCACTACTAAACATGGGATATCAACTGAACATAGCCACAGTCTGATGATATATTTAGCTGACAAAGGCAGCTGCTACGGCTTAAGTTAACCTGGCTGCAGTGAAACTTAAGGAAAGAGTGATGGAAATCTACACTCTAATACAAAGGAAAAGATGGTGGAGGATGGAGCATATGCAGGATTACCTACCGACTGTACGACAGCGTGTAGGACACCCACGTGCAAGCACAGGGTAGTGAATGTATTACCATCGGCAGACAATGGACTGTAAATCAAGATGTAACAAAGATAAGTGGTAGAGTGGGAAGCGCAGGCGATATTGAGGCCTTACAGAAATATTTACATTAACTCCACAAATGAACAGATGACTGGCAAATACTTTTCAGTATTGAAAAACGCAAGATATTACATGTAGGCCATAACAATACTCACATCAGCTATCATTTATCAGCAACACGAATGTGCTCTTAATAATTATAATAATGCATTGTGTCGGGGGACAGGAAGCCAGAGTGTATTCATACACGTTAGGCTTATATCGAGGTTCTCCCCCCCCCCACATTTCCCCAAGGTCGAATTACTGACCCCGCCCAGGATGCAACCACCAAAAACAAGCTGACTAATTCCTGGGTACCTATTTACTGCTAGGTGAGCAAAGGCATTAGGTGAAAGTAAATATGCCTAGCATGGAGAAATCATCTTCAAAAGGACATTGGAAAGGTTGAGGGGCTCACACTATCAACAATACAAATCAGACATGATAGGGCTGATCTCATCGATAATTTTAAGTTCAGGTAAGTTTATTAAGATAATAACAATACATCCCATAAGGATAATGATTGATTGATGAAGATTAAGCCACCCAAAAGGTGGCACGGGCGTGAATAGCCCGTAAGTGGTGGCCCTTTTGAGCCATTTACCAGTATCAAGAGCTGATACTGGAGATCTGTGGAGGTGCGACTGCACCCTGCGTGACGGGAGATATCTCCCGTCCCATAAGGATAGAATTGCTTAGGCTATTTCTTCCCACCTCATCAATACCTTCAAGCTAATGAATAAAAGGGAAGATATTAACCAAGACGACTCATCAGAATGTTCAATGTAACTCACATATGGGGCAACAGCTTCCAGCTCAAGACGCCGCCTTTACCTCGCGATTACCTTGTGATGATTTCGGGGCTCAACGTCCCCCTGACCCGGTTATCGACTAGGCTTCCTGGTTGCTGGACTAGTCAACCAGGCTGTTGGACGCGACTGCTCGTAACCTGACGTATGAACCACAGCCTGCCACAATGCAAAACTGAAAACAAAAAAATTACACCATAGGATAACAATAATAAATCCATGGAATCACCTATCCACTGAAGACGTAAATGCCTAGACAACACTCCAGTAAAAAAAATCAGCTAGAAGAGACAGTGTCCCTCAGGAATGTTCAGGTAAATACGATCACCAAATATCACCATCTCACAAGATGGTGACCAAACCACACACTAGAAAGTGAAGTGTGGGGTTTGGTCAAAATTTTTGTCAGCCACGTTATTGTGACTCTTCATCACCATCTCACAGGAGGTTGGAGGTCATATACGGGATGAGAGGCGAGACTACTAGCCTGCACTAGCAAACAAGATACAGGAAGCGTCCAAAGGCTTAATGGCTCATACGAGGCAGCTCCTATTTATATCCACCCAAACGCATTCATATACATGTCTAACCTACGCCTGAAACAATCCAGCGATCCCATATCCATTATGTTGCCTGGTAATTTGTGCCATAAATCAACAGCCTGTTTCCAAACCAGCATTTACTAAAGTCGTTTATGAAAATAAACTACATTTTCTTTCCATTGTTTTGAGCTCTATTTTGAGTTAATCCATTTAAAACTTTATTTATATATATCCATTTGTTACAGCTTTTTCCAACAATTTGCGAGTTATAATTACATCTATTGGCTAACCTCCTAAATTATTTTGAAAAAACAATCAGTTTACACACAGTTCATGCACTAATTTTTGTTTTAAAGATGTATAGTCAGGTCAGTATAAGGCACCAAGGTTCTGTCCCGTTTGTAGCGTCTCTGGACAGAGAGCAGGCATGTTCTATAACCACTATAACTAGTGGTTATAGAACAAGCAATCCAGATTAAAAAGCTCAAGGAAAGGTTGTTGATAAAATCAAGTTTCCGAAATTACTTAAAAATGTCGGCTAAGATGGTTAAAAAACTCGGAGAGGAGAAAAACAATAAACCAGAAGCAAAGAAGGATACACATTTATTAATACGGTTCGCCAACATAAGCTTCTAGACAACATCAAACAGCTCTGAGCTGAGGCTGCTGAACTTCTAGTGTGCTACTGATTATTGTGTTTATAAAGCTGCTGTGCTTCTCTTCCTATCCAAGCCAAAGCATATGTGTAAATGACTATGGTGGACTCTCGAGACAGGTTGCACACATTCCACAAAAGAGGAGCTTGAGAAGAGTTAGAGCAAGACAAGAGAGGCCACGTTTGGCACCGAGGAAGTGTTCTGGGCAGTTGAATAAAAGCGTTTACTTTGGAGTTGTTCTCCTTCCTTATCCCTGAGTAAGTCCCGCTGATGAACCTGTACAAACTCATTTACAATATTCAGGTTAATAATATATTTATATATAACTTCTGACTGGAAGAAGGGGACCCTTAGCCTCGGAGGAAACCACACATAACGCATTAGAGAGAATGTTTAGGTCCCCTCCAATACAGTTGGAGGGGGGGTTGTATATATAAATGTATAAATATAAAATTATATATAATGTATATTCCAATAATATCAGTACAGTATCTTAATTGCTTCTCAACATCCTAAAAATAATGACAGGAACATAAAATTACTATATACAACAACCAGAAGACTGAAGAAGAAGTCTTATACAATGTGCATATATGTGGATTCAGAGAATCCCGACAGCATAAGAATTAGTGAAATAATGGTCTACTCTAAATGTACTTGCAGCTACGGGCCATCTCCCAGGACATCACCAACCAGTCATCAAAACATAGAACAAGTCCTCATGGAAATATGATGAACAGAGAGGTTCAACAAGTCTCCGTGACATTATGATATCATCATTCAAGTGCTTTTATATCTCTTTATTAATCATCTGAAGGGTCTTTGTAATCTCTGTTAGTTTTCCTGGTCCAAGACAATGCATCACCACCTGTGGTGAGCCATCTGTGGTGAGCCACCTGTGATAGCCAGCCTGGCTACCACAAGTGGCTGTGAGTGCGTGAAGAAGCCATATTTAATATTATCAGTCATGTGGTGAGGCAGTAAGGGGACTTTTCCTTGATGAGCTTCTATAGCCAAGTGCTGAGGTGCACGACTTCTTGCTGACCACGCTTGGTAGACAAAAATAAAGATGCGGCTCTTTACACATTCACATCAACCTCTGCAGTGATGCTGTGAAAGATGTTTAAATGATGGAGACAATGATCCCACAGAGATCTTTTGAATGACTAATAGAGAGATGTAAATAATTGGGAAAGTATCTGCACCACGGTCGCGTCCAACAGCCTGGTTGGCCAGACGACCAACTGGGAGGCCTGGCCGGAGACCGGGCCGCGGAGTCATTGATCACCAGAACCTCCACAAGGTAGACGGGAACAAAGACCTCTGGACCTATCTGCTCAATAAACATCTGACCAAAGCTATAAAGTTGATGTGGCTTTGTTAACGTATTTGGATAAATGTCACTCGAACGAATGATTACAAAAAATCAAAGCATCTGGAAACACTTGCAAAATGGTGAGAGTGAATGGATGACATATAGGAAAGTAGAATCGTCTTAGATGGAGTAAGAATCGTCATACTCGAATAATGAGAGGAGTGCCACGAGGATACATTATTCAGCCAGCTACGTTGTTCACTTCAGTGGCAATGACGACATCCTGAATCACATCACTATCAGTTAAATGATTGGCGCAATACTTCACTATTGATCAAAATACTTGTATATACAATTCAATAAAGAAAGCAATTCTGATCCTATGATCTGTAACGTGGTAACATACATCACAACTACCAGGATGAAGATCCTGCCATGCTTCCTAAAGTCTTCAGGTATTGGGTCTATATGTATGTAGGAATCAGCAGTCGTATAAACAATTAACCAAATTCAACTTTAACTCTATATACAAGAAAATGGTCATTTAGCTTTGTTAACCTCTGGAATATTTGAGCAAGTACACAACACTAACTAAAACGAGTTATATATCACTCAACAGTTCAACACAGGGTGATTTTTTTGGTTTGGTTTGGTGTTGGGCTTTAAGGCTTTCAACCATGAGAGGAGTTATTAGGCGACTACATTAGCTTATTGACCATACAGTATATGTATATATATACATATATATATATATATATATATATATATATATATATATATATATATATATATATATATATATATATATATATATATATATACACATATACACATACACATACACCTGTGAGGACAAAGTCATGAAAAATCTTTCTTTACTAGGTCACCTCGCTTGCTGAGTGCTACCGGACTAGCAGCTCTTCAAGCCAGGCACGCCAGGGCTGATTTGTAACATTAAGATGTTGACCATGCTTAGGGGGACAAGCCCCAACCACTTCATGATGTGTCGCGCCCTTCATACCGGAGGCAACATCTTCAAGTCCGTCAGCCCACAGTGCAGAACAGACAACTCTAAATTCTTCTAGAGAGCACTAGTCAGGCCAGTGAAGGCGTCTAAGTACTTAAGTTTAAAATACCTGGATTAACAACTCCGGGAGACCCTACCCTAACATGGCCCTGAGGGAAGGTGAACGCAAATATAACATAAAACCTGAAAATTAATTGTATAGTTGGTTTACAGGAGTTAAAATATTTGGGTTTCACTCAAGATCCAGCTACTTTTACGAGAGTGTACTCCATCACCATCTGAGATTCCTTGGTATCTCATTGATTTATTTTTTTGTTTGCGAAATACAAGATAGTGGATTATAAATTCACTTTAGAATTACTTGTGATTGGTGGTTCTTTTGGCTCATAATTACTGCTGGGACAACACTGCAAGTCACTAATCTTTCAAGCATGTTATTATTGTCTGCTGAGTTATTGCACTTACCTAACACTTTTCAAGACCTTTCAGGGCATGAGTGTCAAATTTGGTACAGTTATGACCCACTCTACAATAAATAATAGTATTAAAAATATAATATTTCCTTATGTCACCTCCTATGTACAAATTTATGGCACTGCGTTAAACTCTAGTGTGTATTTTCTCAGACCATCGTCGGTGTGCTGCTGACTGTAATCTCACTATAGATATTTTCAAGACCTTTCTGCATTCTCGGAACCGGTTTTGGGGGTCGGTTGAGGGTAGATGATTCAGCGTCAGGTGATGAAGCTAATATTCTGATAATTGATTTGTGATTCTCACTATTGGAGTTGGAATCTTCATAACTGTCAACGTGGTTACTGGAACACTGACATACGAACTCAGGTTCGTCCAACTGATGACGCTTTTGGTCTCTTTTAATGGCTCGAAGAGATTTCTTCTCACTAACCCTGCCTCGTGTTTTGCGAGGCACCACCATGTACCCATAATAGTTGAGCATTCCTGGGTGGTAAGTGCCATAGGGAAAATGATGTTCATTGTCAAAAACTTTCAGAAGTTCAGCATTGACCTGACGCTTTCTATGTCTGACTGTCGAAGGCACGACGAAGTTAGGCAACGGCAGACTGCAGGTGCTGGCTGATGAGTCTTGAGTCGAGAGGGAACTTGAATACGTGGACGGTGGTGACATGGGTTGCACTGGAACCATCTGGCCAATCATCGACGCTACAGGAGCCGACGAAGACATTTCTTTATTGCGACCACGAAGGAGGGTAAAGACCACAAAGACCACGGAGGAAATACAGAAGACAGCAGCCACTCCTAAAGTGATGAATAAATAAAGGCGACATTCTTGGGCTTCAATAGACTCCTGATACACCTTATCATCTGTAAACAGAGAGTTGGTAGTATAAGAACTGAGGAAAAATTTGTTGGTAAAACTCATCAATTATACTCTCAGATGCCATTTTTCAACATCAAACACATGTAATAAAAAGGGTTTAGAACGTTACAATGTTTTCAAATTCATTGAAACAAGAGTGAATTTTAAAACTAGATGATACTGAGTGAAGTAAAAATGAGTCTTGAGACTGTAGAAGACAACTGAGTGAAGCAGCAGCGAGAGATAAAACAATTCTCAGTGAGTCAAAATTCCAGAATTGACCGGATGCAATATTATTGATCACTACATACATTTTCAGGGGATACTGGTCTCCAACATAGTTACTCATCATGTACATAATATACAATAGTTTCACAACCCTACCACAGACAGTAAAATCACAATTTACCATATTTACTCATCAAAATAAACTACTCTTTATAAATTCGATATTACAAGCACATTTCTGAATACATGATGTGTATTAGTACAAAACGTCAAGTATTTAGATCATGATAGACTCAAATTAGAAGCATTCAGTTCTACAGCTTACTAGGAATTTTGACCCTGACGGGTAAGTTCCTCTTCCAGTTGGTAGTGTTCTCGTGTGCCCAGTGGGAGTTGCTGGTGGACGCTGACGGCGGCGGGGCAGAGGAAGGCCCTGTGATAGGAGGCGGGTAAGGAGGCCCGGACGAGGAGGACGAGGAGAGGATACCTGAAGGTGGGACAACCGTTGTGAAGGTGAACTGCTCCACCGCTCGCTTCTTCCTCCTACCGAACCCAAGAAGATCGTCGTCTCCCGGGCCACAGTTGGTCTGGAGGACACAAGAACACACTCTAGTCATGCATGTTTAATTATGAGAGACATATTCCCTAAATAAAGCTATACACGTATAAAATAATCACATTGAACACTGAACAAGAGCACAATACAGACTGAACTCTGAACAACACACACAGAACAAGAACACAGTACAGACTGAACACTGAACAATGCAGATTGAACACTGAACAACACACAGGACAAGAGCACAATGCAGTCTGAGCACTGAACAAAAACACAACATCGGTCCACCAATATGAATAAAAAATATAAAAATAACTATTTATCTGCCTAAACACGCAACATAACTAATTATTCACGTTGACAGCTTCCTATAAGCACGCTCAATTATCAAATCTTATCCCATCACCAACTATAGCAGAATTTGCATATGCAGATTACATGGACACGTTATCACAGACGTCTTACGCACCGGAGCGCAGTCTTTGGCGTCGACGCAGCCGATGACATTAGCGGTGATCATGAGCGTGTCACCCACCTCCATGTCTTGGAACATGAACATCCGGAAAGTGAAGTTGTTGATCAATGGGTTCCGTGGATCCCTCTTCGGGTGATTGCGAGCGATTACCTACAGGATCCAACGTCGGATATTATCATTCAAGATTAAATACGAAGTTATTATCTATCACAACATTGTATATGTACACACAGTATATAGAATTTATATTATACAAATACTAAGCTATGGATTAAGGTCAAGGACGAAGTGGGAGGTGAGGATGACCTTGTAGGAGGGGTTACGGCAGCCGTCAGCGAAGACCAGGTCAGCAGCGTTGAGGATGGAGCGGGCCCGCGGGGCCCCCACCTTCTGTATGATGATGGTGGTGATGCGACTGTACTGCCACCCTGCGCCAGGTACACCAACTCATCATACATGTAGCTCAACATGTGGTATACATAAGTGCCTCATAATACCTCAATAAACGATGCCGCGACAGTAAATATGCAAGAGACGTGACCGCCACCTATACTTGGTTAGTGGCCTTGAATCTTAACACTACTATTCAGCGAACTTAATGTAGAAATTTTGATTTTATTCAGTTATAAATCTCGCCAGATGCTTATTTTATGTGATTAAAGTATTGTAATGCGTAACATAGCTTCTAACCTTTGCTCCACGCACCATTATAAGCCATTTTGAAACCCTTAACCAATTCCTCTCCGTACCATCCCAAATTCCTTTTCCTGACCCCCTTCCAAGTGCTATATAGGCGTAATGGCTTGGCGCTTTTCTCTGACAATTCCCTCCTTCCCTTATATCAGCCTACACTCGAGAACTGTTAGGTCGATAACCAAGAATAGAGCCACTGTTCTGCCTGAGAGTATAGAGAAGAAGTAACTATTGTAAGAAGGTGCAAAATCTATCTAAACTAGAAGCACTAGCTTAGAAAGCTTGAATATAAGCTATGAGTTTCATGTCGTTCACTGTTCATATACAATAAGCTCTAGAAAAAGCATGCAATAAAATAAAGGTTGGCATGATTTAGCAACATTTCCAGCTCTGATTTAGAAGTAAGAAGTTGTTAAGAATTGTCAACATTATAGTGACTCCCAGGACAGCACCGACTGAAATACTGACTACATCAAATATACTTACCATCACCGGCCCTCACGATAGACCGAAGCTGTACCTCCTCCCCTAAGTCAAGCTCCACCTCTGGTGTCACTATGGACGCAAAGAGCTCTGTTCCCGGAAGCTTTCTGAAGAGGCCAATTTCACACTGGAACTCCTGCTGGCCTCCCTCGAACATCGACGTGGAGCCGCCTCCACTTCTGAATTCGTTGAAAAATGGGTTAATTGTAGAGGAAAGAGAGAGAGAGAGAGAGAGAGAGAGAGAGAGAGAGATAGAGAGAGAGAGAGAGAGAGAGAGAGAGAGAGAGAGAGAGAGAGAGAGAGAGAGAGAGAGAGAGAGAGAGAGAAATATCTAGTGTAAAAGAGAAACAAAAAATGAAAAGAAAATACAAAATAAGAATGTTGTAATAAAAAGTTAAAAGTGACAAAGAAGCTATATAGAATAATGATATTATGGACTTTGAGCCCAGTTCCACTCGGAGGCTCCCATGTACAGTACTAGAGCCAGAATATGGGGCATTTAGCCAACCAATTTAAACTCAGAGTCTAAAGATGTAAATTGGGGCATTTTACCTAGTCTTTCCCAAGCAAAGGACTAGAGGCATTTCTCAGTAACGCAGTAAAGCACATATTTTAAATCTGCCGGATATTGGTCAACCAATGAAGCTTTATTATTGCTATATAAAAGAATTGAGTTTTACAAACGTTATTAACTGCTTTTAGTTTAAATGAGTAATTATTTTTTCACTGGTTAGTTATCTATTGTATTCTTATTCTAATCTCTAACCCAGTTGCCTTAATGTTATAACTCAAGTTAAAGAATTTCATAGTTACATTAGACATGTTGAATATATTACTAAATACTAAGAAGCTTAAAAAATAGTTAAGTGGTAAAATATATGGCTTTCTTTTCTTACCATAGCAAAGAAGAAGAGCAAAGAAAACTTAATTTAAATACAATTTGTAGTAAAATAAGCATCACGAATTTATACACAAAATCTCATAGATGTATTAATTAGAATTTGAATGCGTAAATATAAAACCAGAAAAAACATTAAACAGACGCAAAGAACAAAGAGAGTAACGTCAACGTAGGCTCCCAGTAGGTAAGAGTTAATGGCGTTGAAAGAGTCGAGAGCAGTGAGAGCGCTGTGAAGAGTGTCTTGGTCAGGGCTGGTACCTCTCTTTTGTCATCATACATTGCTTCCACCTCCTATACCACTGTGTATTATAGATATATATGTGTCATTCAAATGTATCATCGACTGTATATGCTGGTATGTAAAGATAGTGACCAGGATTCTCCCTAACTAGCTTCACGGAGTTTAGCTCCTGGTCTCGCCTCGGAGCTTTGTAGATCGATGTAATTGGGTTTTACCATATGTATTTTTGACTGCATGTATTAACACTCGGCTATTTCTCCCAGCTTGTTCTCCCTCCTCAGTACCATAACACTAAACAGTTCTCCTGGACATCAGTGGACATCCCACTGACTCATCCATGCACTCAGCTTCCAGTCTTTTAGTCTTTCTGTCTCCCAGTCCAGGTCTCTCCCATTTCAAACAGTCCGCATTTGTCCCCTCTGCCTGCACCACGGCGAGATCTCCTGTGTGTAAATACCCTCTTACGATAGATGTCTTACATTTTTTCCGATATAGTGAGATCAAGATCCTGGAAACATTCCCTGAACCTCATGCTTCTAAACTCCAAGACTAAGCTGGTGGCAAATTTCTGGATTATCAGAAGTTTCTTTACGTGATTAGTAAGGGTAGGGTTCCAGGTGTGCGTGCAACATCTTCCAAATATAGATCTTACAAGATCCTACAATCGATCAATGCCAAGATCTTACAATCTTGGCATACAGAGTCCTAAATAGCTACTTCTTTCAATTTCAGAACTCATTCCTAATATTTTTGCCAATATTGCACGATCTACTGATTTTTTTTACCATTGCTATGAGTTTCGTGGGGCATGTCAGGTGTGATATCTAACTCTCGGGTCCTTTTCTGTACTGAACACCTGGAGGCGCTTCCCTCCAAGACGATAGGTCGTCTCCAGCCTGGTATATATATTGCACCCAAATTAGTCTTTGTTTACGTTTGACCAGATTAGTCCCTGAATATATTTTATATATTAGCCCATTTATAAGTTTGATGCAAGTTAATAACTGTATAATGTAGATATCTTCACACTGAGCTGATTCGTTAATAATGCAAAAGCTATCATAAGAGTGCAAATGTTGAAGAAAAACAGTTCAATCTTTTATTGCATTCATATTTGAATAGTAGCTCTCTGGTGTGAATTCCTGGAAGATTTTTTAAGAACTATTTTGAATAAATCAAATAAATGTATTTCCAAGCAATTTATAACATGAAACTTATTGTAATTTGTTAATATGGATGCTGTTCAAAGTCTTGAGAAAGTAATATTTAACATTATTTATATTCTGTTAAGAAATGTCGCCTTTCGTGTTAAATCATTAATACACGATCTAGTGTCTGAGTCTGTAAATGTCTCGTTCTAACACACACACACACACACACACACACACACACACACACACACACACACACACACACACACACACACACACATACAACAGAAACTATATCTTCATGTTATAATTAGAATGGCGCAATACAAAATGTATTAAATATGAGCTTTATAAAAGCAAAAAATATGCTTTACTGTAAAACACTCAACTAGCTAAAGAAGTAGCGGCTGTCCACGAAGAAGCAGAAAGCCCATCTTTAGTAAAAGGCCTAATAACCATTTTCCTGTTGTTAACTAAACCCGCGATTAACTTCATCCCTAGTCCAGATTAAGTAGATCAAAAATATCAGTAAATCATGCAATTAGACAAGTGTTTTAGTCCTCCGTTCGTCCATGATAGAAAACGAATAGAGGGAGAATGGGAGATGGGTGCCTACATTGCCTCCTTAGCAGCATACTTGGCAGTGGCGACCCTGAGGATGTGGGTGTCCTGGGCCACCTTGTCCTGAGGTCGGCACCTGATCTGGATGATCTCGTCCTCTGGAAGCTTAAGGCCGTTCACCAGCGGGAACCGTAGCTGGAGACACAACCAAGTCTGCAACATCAAGTCTTCTCTATACACTACTATACAGAACAGAGTACTGTAAGGAGATATGAAAGATATAAAGGTTCACGTAAAGGGAAAAATTTGATACATATATTGTATAGATCATTTTTGTAGTCGTGGAAAGTTTCATTATTCCTCACATGCACACAATACAAAAGCGTCCATGGCAACTTTTTTTAGAGATTTTGTTCAAATCTCTCTCAATAATTAAACATGTTTTGTTATAATGAAATAGTGATTCATATACATACAAAACGATCAACTAGCAAATAAATGTTAACAAATAAATAATATTTTTCATATACCATCGAAAAATAAACAGTTGAGAGAGAGGGAGGGAGGGGGGGGGAGAGAGAGAGAGAGAGAGAGAGAGAGAGAGAGAGAGAGAGAGAGAGAGAGAGAGAGAGAGAGAGAGAGAGAGAGAGAGAGAGAGAGAGAGAGAGAGAGAGAGAGAGAGAGAGAGAGAGAGAGAGAGAGAGAGAGAGATAAGACAATAAGTATCACTTGAGTGCGTGTGTACACTTGTACATCACGCGATCAAGCGACTCATCTAACTCCGCCAACGAGACACAGGGCAGCTCACCTCGCCATTAGGTTGGCGACACTCCCTCACTCCGCACCGCTCCAAGTCCGAGACAATGAGCTGGAACATGTCGTTGGTGAGCTGGGTGGGAATCATCCTGCAGGCGGTGTTGATGGTGGGGTCGATGGTGGGCCGGTCCTCGAACACGGGGATGGCGTTGTATCCCACCGGGAGAGACAGCACCGCCATGAACGAACTCGTCGCCCCGGTGTTCATACACTTGATGTCTTCCCGTATTAAGGCAGGTGGAAAATTATTGTGAATTAGATGATGATAAATTGATTGACAAACAATATTGACTGAAAGGTTATTTCGCTTGAATAATCGGTAATCTACGGAAAATAGCAAGTCAATGTATTTACGAAAAGGTCAGATATCTCAGGGGTCCTGGCAGCAGGAAGATCATTGTCGATGACGTCCGACAAAGCACTAAATCTTCAAGTTGAAATCAGATGTAAACATGTCAAGTATTAAATGACAAAGCTAGCACAAGGACATATCCTTGACCTTGCTACCGCAGTACCTTACTGACCAGTATGTTCATTGTACTTAGGCCTGACGTCCTTCAGTAGAACGATATGGGTGGAAAATTATATTATAAATTATGTACATACATTAGAGTGAAATGAAAGTTCTTACCGGTGACCTGTGCTTGGTCAGCTCCAGGTGGGGGTGACGGTGAACTGATGGGTGGTGGGATAGCTGGTGGTCCAACGCTGCCCATCATGGTAGGAGTGGGTGTGGACGGTGGTAAGACTGGTGGAGCAGGAGGCTTAACCCCGAACCCTGGTAGCGCCGGGGGTCCGAAAAGACCTTGAGCAAGCGATGGAGGTGGCGCCGGAGGACGGACAGACGGAGGTCCCGCTGCACTTCTCGCTGTGGTGGACCCATGCTGTTGGCGACACATTGGTATCACGGCTCACGTTACTGACAGAGATTTGCAAGTGGACAAATAATTAGTTGTGCACAGGGTCTTCCACATCATACTAAATGTAGGTCACTGGACAGGTAAATGTTCATTGCTTGATCCGCCTGGCGGGTGATGAATGAAACACCACGGCACTTACTTTAAGGGGTCAATACAACAAAACAGGGGCGTGAGGCGTGACTGTAAGAATATATATAAAGACGTAGCCAACACAGCTCTCAGTTCTCTAGCTTCTAAGAAAACAATTCATCACCAACAGTAATTACAAAAATATTGAAGTCAGGAAGATTATTGTAAATAATTATCCTATGATTTTCCCACCAATTTAAGAGCCAAGTATATGTACGTATATACGGTAGAAAACGGTTAACTCAAATTCAGAATTATCGTAAGACAAAATAGCCTAAGCCTCCATTCCAGATATGAGAAATATTGTCGGATCAAAAAGTGGACGTTTTTAAGAAACAGTCAGACAAGCTCCTACAGGAAGTGCTGGACCAACCGGATTGTAGTTGACATTTGGGCCTGCACGCTGCTCCAAGTAACAGCTCCCTTTAAGAGGCAGCGTGACTCCGAGTGACACCGGAGGAACTTAGATTTTGAATGACATGAATGAGAGCGTGATTAAATGACACAGCACAGTGACAATGACGAGTACAAGACACAACAACGAGACAGAAACAAATTAGACACAGTGAGAGTGACAGTTTCTAATCAGACCGAGAAAAGTAAGCTTTTCCCGTCTCTAATGTGTGATTTAATACTCATTTGACTGTGACACTGAGTGACTCCGAAGAGACTGACGCTGAATTATTCCCCAAAGCTCCAGAGAGCTTGTACTTGGAGGGCCCCCGTGAGGATGACCCCGTGAGGTGGACCTCGTGAGGTGGACCCTGTGAGGGGGACCTACCGTCTTTGAACGTCGCCTGATTCCTAGAAGGCTGGGCCGCAGTTTCCTCCTGGGCCCGCCTGCGGCCACTCCCATCCTGTTGATGGGTATTCGTACTCTTATGGGGTGCAACGTTTCATTCGTGGGGCCATGAATATCGTCTTCCCAGGGATCATTGTCCTCCTGAGGTTCCTCGTCCTCCCTAACGTGGTCGTTAGGGGCTATAGAAGGTGGTGTATCTTCACTGCCGTCATCACCCTCGACAATGATCTCTGAGCTCTGCAAGGATATAGATATATATGAACAGTTACACAATTTGGTTTCCATTTGTCACAATCCCGCACAGTAATATCAAATCTGCTAATCTTCTATGAATACGAATAGGAAATTACACAAGAATTTAATAAGCCGTCTGAATTTACATTTATTTTAAATAAATATGAGAAATATAGTTTGAAAGCCTATTCCGGAAACTACACATGACAAGGGGAATAAAAGACGTACTTTTACAGTGAATTTACAAAGAAAATAAAAGGAGAGTAACGGTACAAGTGGGTGAAACGAGAAGACTTATGTGGAAACTAGAGCCAGACGAGTCATAGAGGATGCAAGGAAGTACTTCAGTGTAAGAACAGTGAGTGGAATGAGCACGGAAGGAGAGACTGTTGAGACTAATTCCCCACAGTGTCAAGAGAAGGTATGATAAGCGGCAAGAGAGTCGGTAACCATTGCAATAAGCTAACGGAGATTGATAGTCATGGGGTCAAGAGCTTAAAAGCACAGTGTTAGCGCACAGAGGTGAGAACACACACATTGTATCACTTTTAGTAACACTGCTACCTTATTCACTCTTGTGTTATGATATCCTCATAGTGCACCCAGAGTATGCCAGTGCAGACTACTTATCACATGCTTTTGTATGACTAACCATCCTGTGTGATGGGAATTACTTCACGTAGCTAGCTTTTTGACACACTGTACTTCCCTTCATATAGTCTAGGGCAGCTGCACAAGTGCAGATGTACCTAAATATGTTAATACAAACAAAAACAAACGTATACACACACTGACCGGAGCGACAAAGGTGGCGTTCCGCCTGGGCCGCGTCGAGGATATCATAGGGGAGGACACCCTGCCGTAGCCAAAGGGACTCGGGTACCCATATGCGGAGATCCTTATGAGCGAGGAGGCGTGGCACCAGCCGCACGCCCACACACACGCCAGCATAAGCACCCACGCCCTCATCTGTGGGTAAGGGGAGAGAGAAGTCTCCATTATTCACTCGTCTGTTCGTGTACGCTCCTGTTAATAAAAAGTATTATAAAATCCGAGGTTTCCTAGAGAGATTACAACTGAACTCGGGACTAAATCTTCACAGGATATGATGAATTCCATAACCATAAAATACAAGGGTTGGCTAAGGACATCAGCAGCTGGATGACTGTGGACATTATGGTATGCTGAAGGTGACCCTTTTGACCAGTACTGGTCTGAAGGTGACCCTTTGACCAGCTTTAGTTTGAAGGAAACTCAAGAAATTTCTCGAGCATGTTAAGCGACATGATATACCAAATTGAGAGAATATAAAACAACAGCTCCTCAAAAAATTCATTCAGATTTTGACGCAAAACTTCAGCAAAGTTGAGAAATAAATACGAAACTACATGCTCAAGTGTAATTGACTGCAGCAGCGATGATGAAGAAGCCGAGACAGTGGCTATCCGCGCGCTGACGTTCCCAAGACGAGCACCACTAAGTGACAGTATTCCTTTCAGGAACTGAGCGCCACCTGGCGTAAGTATGCTCACGTCATGCACAGTACTTTCAATTTATTTATGAATGACGTCTGTGCTCTGTAGTATTGACAGGCTAAACCAAGCATGTGTCACAAGGTATTATGTCAATGATTATTTTTTATTTGCAACTGCATATATATACGAACACGATCTGTCAAATATTATCTGATTAATGTGGTTAATTGAAAGACGAAGCTTCATGATAAATATTATATATATATATATATATATATATATATATATATATATATATATATATATATATATATATATATATATATATATATATATATATATATATATATATATATATATATTACATCTTCTGCATCATTTACGAAAATCACCTTAAAATGTAGTAGAAACAGATCTAGAACTTTCACAAATGACTAGTTCTTGAAGTATTCAAGAAATGTCTGAAATGTTTGCAAGAAGCTGAGCTGGAAATTTTAAAAGAAACTTGTCTTCATTACATTTTTCATGAAACTATTCTGAAACACTGTCAAGGAAGCTGGAATCATTTATATTCTGAAGGAAGCTAAGGTTTTTGGAACATTTGATGATGATGAACCTGGTGTCTTTAAATACGCCAAGACAAATATTTTTTTGGGGGATATTTGAAGACCGTGAATCTTCTAAGACATTTAAAGGCAGCTTGTGAAGCTGAACGTTATAAAGAGTATGATTACTTAGAACGGGAGAAAACCCGGCTGATCTTCAGAACATGAGATGATAATCTTTTGAACATAATAAGATGCTGATTTTCGAAACATGAGACGTTGATCTCTAAGAAGATGCTGATCTCTCAGAACATGAGAAGATGCTGATCTCTCAGAACATGAGAAGATGCTGATCTCTCAGAACATGAGAAGATGCTGATCTCTCAGAACATGAGAAGATGCTGATCTCTCAGAACATGAGAAGATGCTGATCTCTCAGAACATGAGAAGATGCTGATCTCTCAGAACATGAGAAGATGCTGATCTCTCAGAACATGAGAAGATGCTGATCTCTCAGAACATGAGAAGAAGCTGATCTCTCAGGACATGAGAAGATGCTGATCTCTCAGGACATGAGAAGATGCTGATCTCTCAGAACATGGGAAAATGCTGATCTCTCAGAAAATCAGGAAATGCTGGCTACCCGGAACGTTTGATATACCAATCGTTCATGTGAATAGAACTTTAAAGCTAAAACCCTAAGACCTGGACTCGTAACAAAATTAATATTAATCGTAAATACAGAAAAGACAAAGACGAGAAGCCAATTCAGTATTTCACATGTCATTTAAAGAAAACTTATTTTTTCGTGTAATGTGCTCCGCAGCCAAGGATGGCGATAAGCATACAGGAGGCTGTATATCAGGCCGGGAGATGGGAGCGACACGAGGCATAACTCAGTGTTCATAATATGCAAATGTGCATCACTAGATGGGAGAGAAAAACAAGAAGTTTGCCTTTAGAGGCCCTTTCTACTACCGGTTTTCTCCTAATGTGAAGTAACCGCTTCCTGTACGTCTCTGATTGGCGGTTTTATAAATAAATAAATAAATAAATATAATCACTGGCAGGATAGGTGGCCACCCACCAGTCACTGGCAGGATAGGTGGCCACCCACCACTCATCTAGCTGGAAAGTAGGAAAAACAGGTTCTAGTGTGTTGTGGGGAATGGGTAGTAGAGGAAAGGAGCGGAAGACTAGTTTCAGAACTCCACATGGAGAGAGAGAGAGAGAGAGAGAGAGAGAGAGAGAGAGAGAGAGAGAGAGAGAGAGAGAGAGAGAGAGAGAGAGAGAGAGAGAGACAGAGAGAGACAGAGAAAGAGAGAGAGAGAGAGAGAGATTATATGCTCCTTGATGGAGCTCTGTTGTTTATGCATAGTTAATCGCCTAGAAAGAGACGTTGATGTCTTGCCTATATTCTGAGATCATTGTGGCTGACAGCCTTTAGGCGATTAACAATGCATAATCAACAGGGCTCCATCAAGGAGCATATAATCTCCTCACACAACCAGACCATCACCAGAGAAATCTTAACAAGCAACACAGAAATTATGGACAGATACAACGATAACAGGAGACTCGACATCAGCGAGGCTCTACACATCAAAAAGTCAAAACCAGCAATAAACAGCCAATTAATACATAATTATATTCTACCCACTTCAAGACCTCGAACCAGCACAGAAGCAAGGAGATAAATGCATACCCATTGTTATATACCTATTGTATATACCCATTGTTTCGTGTTCTGTCTTTTCCCATTGATTTGTTTCCTGTCACCTCACCCCAAAAAATTTGTATCCTAACACGTCACCCAAACACGAATATAAGCACGATCTGAGTATGTAAAATTGTCTTTGAAAATATAAGAAGTGTTCTTGCGAAACGCTTCAAGGCGTCAGACCATAAATTAAAGTGTGAAAATGAACTTTGGAGAGTTAATTTCTCAACTACTCCCGACAGTGAAGAAAAAACCTAAGAAATATTGAGAAGATTCATGTTAGAATCATTTATCTTACCCTCTCGGTCATATTAAACAACATATATATATATATATATATATATATATATATATATATATATATATATATATATATATATATATATATATATATATATATATATATATATATATATATATGCCTTTGTGCAAGAAAGCCAGAGGGTAAGAGAGGAGTCACCGGGGTGAGTCTGCTACTGGGGAATGTAGGAGAAAGAACGGCATGTATCTCATCTGATATGCTGGATTCCTCAGTCAGAGAGAGCTGATGAACTGGGGATACTCCACTCTCACGTCTAGACGTCTATATTTTATATTATATATATATATATATATATATATATATATATATATATATATATATATATATATATATATATATATATATATATATATATATGCAATTGACGATCACAAAACACTGATCATTTTATGCGGAAAATCCACAGAGAAATATGAAATGAGGTGAACGTTTCGGCTCTGTTAAAGCCTTTGTCAACACCAGACTGACTGAAAGACCAGTCAGTCTGGTGTTGACAAAGGCTTTAACAGAGCCGAAACGTTCACCTCATTTCATATTTCTCTGTGGATTTTCCGCATATATATATATATATATATATATATATATATATATATATATATATATATATATATATATATATATATATATATATATATATATATATATATATATATATATATATATATATATATCCTTTTCGTGCATTCGTACTTAAACACTTAAATGTATATATATATTCATACATATGCACAGGCGTACATTCATAATCGAGTCTAGTATTTACAAACACACACACACACTCACACACACACACACACACACACACACACACACACACACACACACACACACACACACACACACACACACACACACACACACACACACACACACACACACACACACACACACACACACACACACACACAGCTCAGTCCCAGAACTGAGAGATATGAGCTACGAGGAAAGGCTTTGGGAGCTAAGCCTCACGTCCCTGGAAGACAGAAGAGTAAGAGGAGACATGATAAACACCTACAAAATTCTCAGGGGAATTAACAGGGTGGGACAAAGATAAACTATTTAGCACGAGTGGAACACAAACAAGGGGAGACAGGTGGAAATGTAGTACCCAAATGAGCTACAGAGACATTAGAAAGAATTTTTTTAGTATCAGAGTAGTTATATGGAATTGCATTAGGCATATAACATATGGAATGCATTAGGCATATAACATATGGAATGCATTAGGCAATGATGTGGTAGAGGCAGACGCCATACAGTTTCAAATGTAGATATGATAGAGCCCAGTAGGTTCAGGAATCTGTACTCCAGTCGATTGACGGTTGAGAGTCGGGACCAAAGAGCCAGAGCTCAACCCCCGCAAGTACAGCTAGGTGAGTATACACACTCCAAAATTTCCCAGAGCCATGGGCGTCTTATCCCCAAAAAGCCTTGAATACCAATCGCTGAACTTAACAACAGCAATTACACGCAGATTGGCGCAGACAACATCTAGAATATATACAATAAAGACAAGTTAACTGAGGAGACGGTGACAGCCAAGATGAGTATCGGGCCTTCATAAGGCGGCACACTGCACGCTGAGGTAAACAAACACATTCACAGGATTATCACTTATCTGATGAAGGGACGCTGAGTGAAGCCAGCAAGATGGTGCTGCCGCGGTGGAACTTTGGCTATTGCTGCTGCTTTATCCTGCAGCCGCTCTATCATGCTTCTTTTACTGACGAAGGACAAAGGAAGCGGCAGCAAAGTAATCCAATTACAAATTGCATTCGGACTCGCGACGTGCGGATGTTTCCATGGTAACGGAAATACGAAATATGTAGCCTGTACTTAGAACAAATAAGTACATTTGTCTCTATGAACGTGGAGGTGCTAAATTTATGTACATGGAGGCGCTAAATTATACACGTGAACACTCTACATTTGTGTACGTGGAGATGCTACATTTAGCACGTGGATGTGTCAAATTTACATAAGTGAAGGTCCTAAATGTATGCACGTGGAAAGTACTACATTTATGCACGTGCAGGCACTGCATTTATGCACGTGAAGGCACTGCATTTATGTACGTGAAGGCACTACATTTATGTACATGAAGGCACTGCATTTATGTACGTGAAGGCACTACATTTATGCACATGAAGGCACTACATTTATGTACGTGAAGGTGGTAAATTATACACATGAAGAGCCTAAACTTAATTAGAGGTCAAGAGCCAGTGTACTAAAGACATACACCACTGTGTACTCTCTACAGTACTGAATCAGAGGTGTCAGCTTGAATCATTTTCTAACTTTCAGAAGATTGTTCTCAAGCAGGAAGTAGCAACCATAATAGGAACGGCAGTAAAAACTGGCCGTAAGATTAAATTTTACATTTCGGACTTAGCGTCCTAAATATATATATTATATATTCCCGTACATGATATATACGACAAAAAAGTACTACTGCCTTATAAGCCACCAAGAATGTACAACATAGCTGCTAACATTACAAATTAGCGTAAATACATTAGCGTAAATACACATAACAACATCATAGTAATTATATTGGGACGGAGAGTCTAAAGCGGCAAGACACACACAGTTTAGGAAGAAGGGTTCCAGTATTGCTAGAGTGCTCGCTATTCCCGTGTTCGTGTTTTTATTAGCATAGTTATACATAGTGATTTATGCAGCTGCCGTAAAAAGGGGCACGCGCTGTGTCGTGGCCAACTGTGTTGTGGCGTTCAATAGTCTACAACGGTAAATTTTTTATGCATTGTGAGGATATCGTCAAGAACACGAGAGTAGAGACAGTAACCGCAATGCTCCAGGTACTTTATACCTGCAGGTCTTACTGGTATAATGACTGGACATTCAGTAATGTCATGCTGGAGCGTATGGCGCGTGCTGTGGTCAGGGACCATCAGCTCAATGCTGCACCAAGTCTTCCGGACATGTGGGCCCTTTTTTGGGTCACATAAGCGTATGACCACTAGTGCTATCACTAATTTATTTAATTTTGTGTACTTTTTATTTCAGATTTATAAAGAATGAGAGACAAATTTTAAGTATATATCGCGGTTATTCTCTCACTCGTTTTTATATATTAAATATTTTAATAAAATGAAAAGAGCAATTATACCCTCAGTCAGCGTTAGCTAACAGAATGTGTAAAGCTAATGTGTAAAGCACAGCAAGACGAGAGTTCATTATAGGTGGTGGGAGGGGGAACAATGGGCCTGCCGAGCCTGGTAAGAACCAGGTGGTATAAACACAGAGGCAGGAGCGGCCCCGGCCAGGAGAGAGAGTGGGGGGGGGGGGACAGACTGTAGTGAAAGGTGACAGCGTAAATGTTGAGCTACAAGTCTTGTTCGGTAATTACAAGCAGCAGTGTAGACAATGGAAGCCAAGAAGGATAGCCAGGAGTAGAAAGACAGATAAATCGTAAGAGACAAAGACACATATTCCTTATGAAATTTTTGGTACTACTTTGTTAAATATAAGCGAGAAAAGAAGAAGCATAAGATGTGGGGAAGAGTACTCGCCGTATTGCACTCATGCAAACGCATTTACAAACTTGCGTGTTTGCTTCTAAGTCCAGCCTAAAAGGTCGTTTTATAACATGAAACCCTTTTTCTCATGTTTTTGATCGCAGTTTCTGTAGGTATATACTGCAGTTTGTTTCAGCAAATTCTCCTTCTAACCAGTTCAATTTATTTACGACTCTTCGAAAAATGTGCTGTATAGCCATACTTAACGCTAGTCTCTTGATACATTTTTACTTACGGCCAAGGCCTTTCTGATATTTGTATGACTTATCTGCATTTCTTGGTCCATCCATGTTGCTCCTTGTTGTTCCAAATGTTAAATATTGCCTCTTTGTCTGTCGTTATTCGATCAGTCACCTCAATTCTGGCTCGAGTTTTATTGCCTTTCCTAACTCTTTTTGATAATTTGTGTTCTTTCTCAAGTTGGAGTTCCGACCCGGACATGAACTGTAGCGCAGTGAAGTCTCTGTGCGTCAGATTATTTTCACAGGCCCGAGCCAGTCATAGAGAAAAACAGGATTTTCACCAGTTTCAAAAAAAATGTTTCACCAGTTTAAAAAAAAAAACACTACAGTGGAACCACTATTCCTGCGGAACCCCAGTTGTCGAACCTCCTTGATCTATTTCCTCTTGTTATTACCTTCCGCTTCCTCTTAAAGAGGAGGAAGACACTAACATAAGACCAGCAGACAAGAGCCCCCTTCCCCCCTGCCTTTCTTCCGGCGCTCCCAACAACAGTACATAAGTTATCAATACCGCCAGTTAAGCCTCGTGACCTCAAAACAAAACGTTGTTGAACGAAATACAAAAGTTTCCCCAGAAAGTGACACGAAAATAACACCGAGAAGAAGCTAATTAATCAGTGCTCTTACCGCACAATTTAGGCTACCATGAATTTTGCGGGTAATTAGCAGCATCAGGCAACGCGAAGTATAAGATAGCCATTATAGTATTATTCAGCGATGTCTTCAGCCTGGCATCACACTTGACCTGTGACCTCCGTAACGCCTCACCAAACACACTCACGCTGGCACGCTGGCACATCTATCGTGACATATGCCAAGCCTTACCTTTGTCATTATGTTTTTCGAAGAAGTATTCTTCATGATATGTGAATTATAGGTAAGAATATAAATGAACTTTGGACCAAACTGTTCTGTAGCACAGAAACTGTTAAACACATTTCCTTTCACCGTACACCTCTGTTCACCTAGCAGTAAAATAGGTACCCGGGAGATAGGCAAGTGTTATTAGTTGCTTCCCTAGTTAGATTAGGTTAGATGAAGTTCAGTTTGACTAAGATATGGCTTGGTGGAGTGCAGGTTAGTTAGATTAAGGGTAGGTTAGGTCAACTAAAAGTTATATTAGGTTAGGTTTGTTGTAATTTTCAGTCACGTTATTGTTTTAGTTATAGTCTTTTAGTTTAGCCTAGTTATTATGGCTCTCCTAATATCTTCCACTGTGCAGAGTACTGTGAAGCAAATCTTCAACACTGCACTAAATTCATGGGAGAAAGATCCTCATGATAAAATATATCATGTATATGAAACATGTTACAATTTGTTGTTCTTTTGCCATAACAACAATTAGCTATATTTATTTTTTAGATTTGTAAAGCGAGAGAGGAAGAGAGAGTGACGGTGAGTGAGAGAGGAGGTGCTAGAGGGGAAGAAAAGGCGTGAAATATACGAAGAGAGAAAGAGCACTAGTGGGGAAGAGAAAATGAGAGTGAGAGTGAGAGTGAGAGAGAGAGAGAGAGAGAGAGAGAGAGAGAGAGAGAGAGAGAGAGAGAGAGAGAGAGAGAGAGAGAGAGAGAGAGAGAGAGAGAGAGAGAGAGAGAGAGAGAGAGAGAGAGAGAGAGAGAGAGAGAGAGAGAGAGAGAGAGAGCGAGAAAGAGAGAGAGACACACAGGAAGAGAGCAGTAGAAAACTAACATTCACACCAGCACATAAAGCAAGACTCACAACACACACACACACGAGAGAGTCTCAGTAAACACGAGGATATATAACCATAAACCAACCCATAGACTAGACGTCCTGACCCAGTCTAGAGAAATATAACCGACGGGCTTCATTATCATAAATGATATATATCACAGAATATCATTGTCTCTCTCTGAATAGCCATCAACATGACAACAGTATCCATATGTATGTCGATCGCTTCAACGTCGACATAGGAAAGCGGGAAGCTTCAGCATAATCTTGTCGAGAGGAAAGCTGTTGTGGCCCAGCTTTCTACTGTGTGACCTTTGCACCAGTATTTATAGCGTCAACTTAGAAGCCATATAGGCTAAGTCCATTACTTCCGAGACAACAGTTGGGTTGCTAGCAGTATAATTACTTGGTTTGCTATTGGGCTTAATGCCTATCAACCGCGGGAGGATTATTAAGGCCAGCCACCAGGTATAGTTTAGTCTAGTTATAGGACTAGAGTAAACTCAGTGTAAACACATACTGAGAAGCTGGGTTTAGCTCTGGGTGTATACCTTGTAATTTACGTTCTTGATGGAATCTACAGTCATCCGCTGCTGCTGAGGAAGGTGGCTGGACGTGGACTCCTTAGTGTACAACTTCATCCGCAGTCATCCAGGCCAGGCTGAGATAGAATAAGCTCTGTTGAAATCGTCTACAGGTACAGGTACTCTGCAGATACAGGTTCCCTGCAAGTACAGTACACGTACTCTACAGGTACAAGTACTCTGCCCTCCTGGACCTCACTCATCTCACTCGTCCCCTTCATCAGCACCAGTCTGGAGCGGGATGATAAAACCATCACAGGTGAAACATTGTCTCCCAAGACAACTTTCAACGTGAATGTTCCCTTGAGCAGAATGATTAACAACGGTGCCTTCGTTCTATGACAATTTGAGCACAAGAATATATAGGCAATTTCATCATTATTTAAGGGCACGCTAGCACAATAAGAATACAAAAATATACGTATTAACAAGTACAGTAATTAATAACATACTACTAGTGTGCCATGAGAGATTGGCACTTGAAAGTACTTGGTTACACCAAAACCAAGTACTTGGTTACACCAAAACCAAGTACTTGGTTACACCAAAACCAAGTACTTGGTTACACCAAAACCAAGTACTTGGTTACACCAAAACCAAGTACTTGGTTACAGTTTCTTCGCTGTATCCTCGTTTCTCTTTCATGGGCTTTATAGTCATACTGGCTTAGTTTTTTCTCCTGATATTTAACCCGTCCCCTCACCTAAAAAATGCAACGTAATACTAAAATCGAAGCACAGTAATATTGACATATTCTGTGCCTCGATATGTTAGATGGATTGATTGGTTTCAAAGGTTTCGGCTAGGCAAAACAGTTATAGTTTTTACGGAGAGGCAAATTGAGAGAATTCACTCACATACTGGCAACACACACACATGCCGTTTATCACTTAGGAATGGTTGCTGGAGCCTGGTCATAGAACAATAAGCCTTGAATCAAGACCTTAAAATGTTTCTCATGTTCGCACTCTCTTGGTCGGCGTGATCTGTGGCCCTGCAGGCGAGCCACATCTGAGACCGTGAGTCAGGGAGCTTGGTACACGTGGCAGCACTCAAATATCTCACTCATGTCGCGAAAAAAGTTGGCATAATCCGTGGGTAACTCATGGTGTTGTAGGCCTCGGGACGGTCACTCACTATCTTGTCTCTGTAAGGTTATTCATTACCGTGTATAGTGACCGCCAATGTTCCTCTGGGAGGCACACTGGCGGTCTTGTATACCTTGAAAGGTATACAAGATCGCAAGGTATACAAGACCGCCAGGTATACACAGGTCACCCGTCTCCCTACCCCACCCTGGTCTTATCCCTATACTCACCCATTGACGTCACACGTTTTTGTACAGTCAGAATCCGGGCAAGCGAGCGAGCCAAGAAGAAGAATGGAAGGCTGGAGCGAAGGTCCACCACAGAAACCCCGACTAGTTAAATATTAAGGACGCGAAGGTCTTCCTGTCAGCCGCTATAGCTCATCGCATTGTGAAGGTAGGCGGGGGCGCCCAGGTGAAGCAAGGCTCACCGTAGTAGGTTTGGGGTCATGGCCCGATTAGCGACTCCCTCCATCTATGCCCAGTCAGGGATCTGCTTCCCCTTAGGCCGGAGTCTGTATATCAATATATAACCGAAAACTCCACACCCAAGAAGGATTCGAACCCAGATATGAGTTCTCTTCAGTTGCATATTGGCTTGGGGACGACTGCTGTATCCTGTCAACAGGCTAAGAACTTTCCCTTCCCATAACTCATGATAAACCATACCCACTAGTTTTCCCTGGAATACGATCCGTCAAATCGTTTAACGACCAGGTACCCAATCACTGCTGGATGAACAGAGGCGTACAGTTAAGGACTGGAGCCTAGTCAATCCTTCCCGGCCAAGATACGAACCCGGGCTAAATCGCTCGCGAAGATTTGTGTTACCACTGTGTCCACGGGATATTTCAGTTCAATTCAGGCTGTGTTGAAATTAGCAACTATAACAGCCTCCAAGATACAGGATAAGTTCAGCTCTGAAATATAATATTAATAATTAGTATTATTATATTTCAGAACTGAACTTATAATGTAACTATGAGACTATCACAGCTACTAACATTAATTACTATTATTTGTTCTTATTAGTGTTATTATTAGTATTATTTTTGCTTCTTTCTGATGAGTATTAGAAGTATTAGCAGTAATATTAGTTATGCAAATAGTAAGGCAATGCGATAGGATTTTGATGCAACGTTGTAACAGATCGTGGCACAGGTCGTAGTTACGTTGTAAGTCGGGATGTTATATAGAGATTTGACTGATTGGTGAAGGTTAAGCCACCCAAGCGGCGGTGGTACAGGCATGAATAGCCCGTAATATTTTTACGGGCTATGAAAATATTTTTTAAAACTAAATCCCCATTTCCGACCTCAAATGAATCGGAATAGGATTCATATGAGGAATATGAATTGGGATTCGGAATAGGAGCCGATCACTCTTAAAGATGGGTATGGTGGTCGACCCTGACCATCCTATGACACCATGCAAAGGCCCAATCGACTGGCCTCCAAGCTTAGACAAACAGACACTGTCTTTTATATAGAGATATATTTACATTAACGTACCAACAGTGAAACTTCTTTCATAATTTCAAATAATATTGCTGCATGAAAGTTTCATACAGATGTTGGACACTGAGGCCCGACCTCGTGGCTGTATCTTGGGAACGAGCCTCAGCACTGTGTCACAGTTATACAATGTGCTTCGTTAGGACACGAAGTGTGGTAAGGACAGAGACGAAGTGCCGCAGTAATGACCCCCATAAATATTATTACAGCCACGCCTCCACCATCACCACTGCCTTATAGCCATTCTACCTCCTCCCCGCCACCCTACCATAAGTAACCCAACCACCATTCGCCCAATCATCAGACCACCATACCACCAATCAACCAATTCCCAATCACTCTACCCCTTCCCAGTCATAACCTGGTACTGTGTTAACATTGGCATTTTCCCCTCTTAACTTTACAATCACTGAGTGCATTAATAATATTTAAAAATTAAATTTTCCCCTTTCTCCCAGACAACTCTTTATCCATAACTCCACCATTCAGATGTCAACAGCTTTCACTAGCGTGTTCATCCAGTCATCGACCACAGTTACATTCCTGGTCCAGACCAGTCACTGATAACGTACTCGTCCGCTACTAATATGATCTAATCTTGGTCGTTTGTCATTTTCATCTTGATAAAATAAAATAAGAAAAATATAATGGTGACGATATAATACGAGAGATGCAGCGCGCTCGGAGTGGGTGTAGAGGACTCCGGAAGACATAAATCCCTCACTGGTTTTGGTACTGGGTTTAAGACCCCCACACACCCCCCACCCCAGTAGACACACATCCATCATACCTACAAACACGACCCTCACCCCCCTCCCCCCAGAAAAACCTTACAATCAGCACCCCAAGAACAACCACACACAATTTCCCAATATATTTAACCACACAATATTAGCGAGCGTTTACCGCCTCAGACTCTTATGAGGACATAATTGCCACGTGAGGCGCGGGGTCTTGGCTCCAACGACGCATTTTCTATTAAGAAACATGTATTTGTCCAAACTTCTACGAGCTTTATAACAAGTTTCCGACTAACATAAAATAATATTATTACTCATTGTCATAAATGAGTGGACAATAACACACAGACACATGCACGTAGAGAGAGAGAGAGAGAGAGAGAGAGAGAGAGAGAGAGAGAGAGAGAGAGAGAGAGAGAGAGAGAGAGAGAGAGAGAGAGAGAGAGAGAGAGAAGAGATATGGCAGGCAAGCGGGGAGGAAGGCAGGGTAGCTGGAAGGAAGGAAGGAAGGCAGGCCAGTGAGAATGAAAGCAGACATGAAAGCATGGAGGTAGTCAGGTATCAGGCAGACAAGAAGAGAAGGAGGGTGACAAAGAATGAGTACAGCTGTGGAAGCTAAATACGCAGTTGAGTCGCAGAGATGTCAAGGCAATTCTCATTACCTAGATGACGGGTGGTCGGCAAACGGAATGCCTTGAAAGAAGTTGTTGAAGTCAAAACTTGAAAAAAATCTTATACAGAATCTGATATCAAGACATATTAAAAGGGCATCAGTCATACAAGAAAAGGAGGTGGGTTGTAAATAGCTAGGCCGAGGGTGCCTGTGAGCAGGACAAGGTAAGGGTGATGGGCGTGGGCTGGATGTCATGTGCAATGTGTTGTGGGCAGGGAAGTGTGGTGGAAGACGGGGTGGAGGAGGGTGATGGGTGGGGGAAGGGTGGAGGTTGCCAGATAAAGTGTGGTGGTGGGTGGGGGAGGGTGGAGGTGGTCGGGGGTAGGGTGGTTTAAGACGGAGAGGACATCATCACGCCCCCAGCAGCGAGCGTGACACACACAGCTGGAGACATCAACGCAGGTGGAAGTAGTGAGCCTATCAGCTGGCGTCCAAGGGTTGCGCCTCATGGCTCGCCTCTGCCAGCTGCCTCTTAATTATACACAAACTGATTTTCAAATGCATTAATTATTATTAACATCTTTATTGACAAAATTTATTTACAATTTTGCCTAATCTGAGGATTTCAATTAAGTCCTATTTCGTTCGTATTAACCATTTAATACGAATGAAATAGGACTTAAATGGTTCGTAATCCATTTCTTTACAAATCGCTGGAATTTGTTTTGTCTTATTATTTATTAACACTTCACTAAGGTCAATGCTAATTTCCTCTCTCTCTATATTACAGTCCATACAATGAAGGAATTGAACTGTTAACCAAAATTAAAGAAACATTCTATATCAGATTTTGCAAATTATATGATTACCCAAATTTAGCGTCCCACAATTACTGTTTACTATTCTCGCCGTGAAAGAAAACACTCTTAAGCTGGAAAACCAATTTCTAGATGGTGGCGAACTATGGCACGGCAGCACATTAAACAGAGACCGTGGCAATTGAAGACCAAATAGGGCTTTAGAGATGTGTCACAGGAGGCCACAATTTGTTGGAAGGGGTCGTCAGGCAAACTAAGCGACCCTTTTATTAGTCTGGGTGGCGGAGTTAAATGGTTAACGACCGTGTTCGGAGCTTGTGGCTCGGATGCATCAATGTTAAGTACAAGACTGCTGGAGAGAATTTCTATAATTGTGGACAAGGCTCCCAACATGGGCAGACAAGCCTCCTCACAACATCACAGGGAGATCAGGCAGTATTAACGAGCCAACTCACCCCTGAAAATACCCAGCGGTGTAACATGTATATAACAGGTATACAGGGAATAAAACTGGGATAACCCGGTCTAGATATTGATATATTACTGGTTCAGAAAAAAAACCTCTAGCCCAACAACCTACGTCTTGTGGAAGACAACGTTATTTTATGCGCTTTGCCTTTTAGGACACGTTGGGTCCTGGTTATTTTCTGTATTTTGAAACTGTGTAGTGTAGATATAAGTTGTAGATAAAGATAATGAGTAAGCTATTGTAAAAGATTTCTGTTTTTCTCTCGGAATGTCTTCCTGAATTGGCCGGATCTTTGGCAATCAACAGCGACCCCGGGAACTAACTTGAATTATAAATAACACCGACCTAACAAAGTCTCGAACCTGGTGTTGTTTGAACTCCGAACAGAGAACTATCAACGAAACATAAAATACAAAACACTCAGATAAATTCAAAAGGCTTTGAGAACCCGGAAGTCAAACATGGCTCTCATGTGAGCCGTCAGACCTGGAGAGAGCGACCTCAGATAGGAGCTGATCTTATCAGTCCATCAAAGCAACAATGACGAGCAACATAAAAGTTACATTTGATAATCCAAAAGGTGGGTACCACCTTTTGGATTGAGAAGAGAGGACCCACAGCCTCAGACCAGAGAATAAAAACAGTTCAGAGAACAAATATGAAACGCAATGAACACAATACACTTTCTAAATGCCGGAAATAATAGAACTATTTCCAAGCTATATTTTTTCTTGAAATATTTATCTCGGGCATACCAGAAACAGGATGGAAAATCTTTAACTTGTACGCCATAAGAAGATGGAACTCCTCTGTATTGCCTACCTCTCTGTTGTGACTCATTACAGCCTGTTCCTCCTTATTCCAAACCAAACAAGCAAGGAGGCAAAAAAGGAACCAGGTAGGTGGGTTATAGCAAGTAAAACAAGCTCTTCAGTAAGCAGGTGATGACCTCATTCTTGAAATGCGTTCGTGATATTTCGATCTGACGAGAATATCTAATATGTATATATATATACATCTGTGCGCGCCCCCTGTCAGCGTACAGATGAAGCTGTCAGGCAGGGAAAGTGTCAGGCAGGGAAGGTGTCAGGCAGGGAAGGTGTCAGGCAGGGAAAGTGTCAGGCAGGGAAGGTGTCAGGCAGGGAAGGTGTCAGGCAGGGAAGGTGTCAGGCAGGGAAGGTGTCAGGCAGGGAAGGTGTCAGGCAGTGTTAGTTCCGCCGGTCAACTATGCTCACACTGCAATGTGGGGCGGTGGCTGCTCTCCTCCTGCCTCACTGCATATTGTTATCGCGTCTCATCAAACACCCACGAGTACTCACAAGCACCCACGAGTACTCACAAGCACCCACGAGTACTCACAAGTACCTACGAGTACTCACCAAAGACCTACGAGGTCTCACAAGCGCGTGTGAATATTCACCTCAACGACTGGCTGTTGGCTCAGGTCAAGTTGGTCTCCTGGCGTAGACTCATCCAGTTCCCAAAATGGAAACACGTACAAATATGACAAATTTACACACAAAAAGTGCACTTGACCCCTCAGGATAGGTTGACCAACCAACATACCAACATCCCGTTCGGTCGAGCCCACTTCCCGTATAAATACAGATAGACTGAGTGTCGGCCATTACTGCTAATCATCAATTTTATGAAGTAAATCACACGGAGGTCCAATAAGGAAAGCGATGGCTAAAATAATATATATATATAGCATTTCAGCGTCGTGTTTTGTTTAGTAAGTAGCACATCCTTTCGGGAGAGCGAAGATTTGGTGATGATCCCCTGCAATGGTTACTCTTCCCTACTCCTACTCAATGCTATTCTTTTTCCCTTCTTAGTCTTGTTTATTTCTTAATTTTCATTGTTCAGTGTTGGAGAGTGGTGGAGGGCGGTGTTGGGGTGGTGGAGGGTGTTGGGTGTGGAGGGCGGTGTTGGGGTGGTGGAGGACGGTGTTGGGGTGGTGGAGGGAGGGTGGTTGAGGATGATGGAGGCCGAGTACTGGGAAGCACTATGGAGAGAGCCGGATGTTACCCACCACTAAGAGATGGGATGATAACACGGAGGGTGTGCAGGTTGGGGGTCGCTGACCCATACTAGGGGGGACCTGACTGGTAACTGGTGCTAATGTTACCCACACAACACGACCAGGGAACCACTTGGCAAGTTCATTAACGCAATGATAGCACAATTCAGTTTTTTTCACGAAATCTATGTCAATGAACAAACACCTGAACGTAAGCGAATGACAAGTGACGATCAAAATCATCATGAGGATGATGATGCAACATCACCATCATCATCATTCACGGGCAGTTGTATATATGAGAAGTGTTCCGGGGGATGATAATGACATCATCAGCCATGTGGTATAGAGGGCGCTGGCCTGCACCGTCACGCCGCTGATGAACCCCATGTTTGGGCAGGCAAGTACCATGACTGTGGTCAGCGTGAGGGAGATGGGCAAGCCTTGCTGTACATAGCCACGACGACTGTGGTCTTACAGGGCTCTGTGGTCTGGCTGGGTTCTGTGGTCTGGCTTGGCTCTGTGTTCTGGCTGGGATCTGTGGTCTGACAGAGCTCTGTGGTCTTACAGGGCTCTGTGGTCTGACAGAGCTCTGTGGTCTTACAGGGCTCTGTGGTCTGAGAGAGCTCTGTGGTCTTACAGGGCTCTGTGGTCTGAGAGAGCTCTGTGATCTGACAGAACTCGTAGTCTAATAGTGACAGAAACCAAGAGAATTTTTGGGTGTGATGCCTAATGCAGAAACCTGCATTAGGCATCACACGGACCTAAGTCTTGTGGCAGTAAAGGCTGATTTAGGTATGATACGTGATGAATACAAATGCATCAAGTGTAGTGTCGTGCGTCAGAAAGGTGACGCGTATACCACCCTGCTGGGGAATGCACGACGCTCATACGAAGTGAACATTATGTCCAAGTGAGCATTGTGTATTGTCTATATAATGTCTACGCATTATATGTCTGAGCACTGTGTCTAACTGTGCATTGTGTGTGTCTAATTTGTTGAGTGATATTATAAAGAGTAGTTTGTTTCGTGATGCAAGTGTCCACAAGCCCGGCATAGGGTAGGGTAGAGAGGAAGGGAGGAGGGAAGAGGGAATGAAGAAGTGAGAGGATAGATGGATAGAGGGGAATGACTGACGAAGAGAGAAGAGGGAGAGAGGAAGGAGGGAGAGAATAGAGAACAGGCGACCTACACAAGATAAACACTCGCAGGAACAAAATAAGAAAGATGTCCTCCATGGTAAGATAAACCAACCCCTCGTATGCTGGAGAGAGAGAGAGAGAGAGAGAGAGAGAGAGAGAGAGAGAGAGAGAGAGAGAGAGAGAGAGAGAGAGAGAGAGAGAGAGAGAGAGAGAGTTCTTGGGAGAAATACAAATCGCTTGCAACTAAATGTAACTAAATTTAACACATACTCATATAAACGTTAATAATCGTTTAAATATACCTTAATCGTCTTTATACACCAAGCACGGACGAGCCACGAGGAGATTAACGCGGATGATTGTGGTTTTAATGACATTAAAAGACCACTACTGGAAATAAAACACGTCTTTAACTGACATGAAGGCTTAGCTGAAGCTTAAATTACCAAGTGGAAGCAGGGTGGGCAAGAGATAAGTTGGGAAGAGACAGAGCAAGAAGGTGGGCAAGAGACAGAGCAAGAAGGTGGGCAAGAGACAGGGCAAGAAGGTGGGCAAGAGACAGGGCAAGAAGCAAGGTGGGCAAGAGACAGGGCAAGAAGCAAGGTGGGCAAGAGACAGGAGAAGAACAAAGGTCTTAGGTTCTGATGGTGACCTTCTATAGCACACTCAGTGATTCTCACCCCAGGGGCTCCAGTGTCGTGGTCACTACAGTAAACAATACCCGAGTCTTCACTCTGTGGTCACTACTGTAAACCTAGAAAAGTTTCGGATCAATTGTCAGAAAAAAACTGGAGGACAAAGAGAACAAAACAAAAACACAGAGAGAACAAAAAGAATAGTACAAGATAACAAAAAGAAGAGAACAAATGAACAGAAAGAAGAGAACACTCAAGGACAAAGAGATAAGAACAAAAGAGGGACTTGGCATAGTTTTAGCACCCACCTACCCCCCAACCTTCCCCCAAGGACAGGCTCTCTCACTCCAGAGTGGTCAGCAGGAATGATGCTCACGCAAAGGACAGGTTCGTGGTCGAGTGGCTAGCTAGAGTGAACTCCATGCACTAACCTCAATGTATATTCTTAAAAAAACTCCCATCCCAGCTCCTATACTGTCCCCCTATCCCTTCCATGTGCTGTATAGTCATATTTTCTTAGCACTTTCTTCAGAACATTTCCCTTCTTTCATCAGAGAAAGATCTACAACAGTCACAGAAAAGATGAATCGAATTGTATATAATAATATTTCTCATCCTAACAACGAGGTCATTACAGCAGTGTATATATGTAAAAACAAAAAAAGATACCCCAATTAATGAACTGATTTGTGATCCAGGAATTCTACCACAATAAACTTGGTAAATGACCAGGAACCGATTCACAAAGCAGTTAACCAACAACTTAAGAACGTGTACATCTTTCCTAAATCTTTGATGGCTTCGGTTACATTTGGACAGTACATCGTACACCAGCTTGGACAGAACCTCACACACCGCTGGAAGAACATTCCACTCGACAAGCTGGAAATATTGTTTAACTGGTGGAAAATTAACTGAGGCTCTGGCAGTGACTGGGGCGCCTGGTGAGCACCACCACCTGGCAGTGACTATTGAGCACCACCACCTGGCAGTGACTATTGAGCACCACCACCTGGCAGTGACTATTGAGCACCTGACCCCTTCCGAGTGTTATATAGTCGTAATGGCTTGACGCTTTCACTTGATAGTTCCCCTACCCCATGAATAATATTACGAGAGCAGTATTTACGGGCTATTCATGCCCGTGCCACCTCTTGGGTGGCTTAATCTTCATTAATCGAGAGCAGTACGTCCTAACTAGACATTATATGATGATATCCTGAACAGTTGATAAATAAAAGTAATTGCGGAACTCCAGTTATCTAATACTTATCATAAATGGTATAAAACCTTATCATAAGCCAAGGGATATGTAGATCAGTGTTTAAAGGGAATTCGGAAGTAATAATAACACAGCTGATGCCATCTGTCGGCAGAAGAGAACACTATCAACTGGCTGGTCAACAGTGGCCATAAGATACAGCTTACGCCATCTGTTGACATCAAATTACACTTATAACAAACTACCCTACAAAATACAACTAACGCCATCTGTTTTTTTTCCAACGCACTATAAATAGCCAAACAGCAACCCATAAGGTGGGTTGTTGTGCTCGGGTAGGAGGTTCCAACCTCCGCCCACAAGATGGTATGGGGTGCATAATAAATGGCATACGATTGGTAGATATTCTTTGTTGACATTCACACACAACAGCCAATCACAGGAAAGGATCAACTAAAGGCTCCATCCACTTAATAAATCATATTTATTCAGCACACCATCCTTGCTTATGACATTCTGCTTCAACTTTAATCTACCTAAAAAGTGAAATGTTAAGTATTTAAAAATATTAATATAGTGATAATTAAATACTACAGGATGTAACGGGTGTTGCAGAAACATGGGCTGGCTACCTAACTTGTGACGTTATTATTGGGGGTTGCCTTGACACAAATAATGATACACGGCTCTGCCCTCTTATTCCAGTAAACTATTCAGTTAGATGGAGATTTCTGTCAGGTGCAAAACAGAAATTGTTGTTCTTTTTCACAACAACCTTGTTGTTGTGCACAAGGACCTATTTCTTAGTTTAAATTTTATTCATAAAAGAGTGTTGGTATTCCCCTCCAACAGCCAATCACAGGAAGGTATTTCTGCAAGCTCGGCCTCCTTATGGACTCAGCACATCGCTCTAGCTCATGACTCTCTGTTTCATCTCTTGTATACACAAATTATGACTTTTTTCGATTACTGTTATAATTAATAATATAAGATATAAAAGTTTTTACACAAAATAGCTAAATTCTGCCATTAAATTGACTTTGTCTGATATACATACATACACCAATTTATTACCATTTATCCATTATTAATTTCAAATATAATTTATACTGTCTAGTTGTTTTCCTCTCGCCATTAGTTGGTGCAATATTTGAAAGTTGTCTATTTATTTATCGATCTATCTATTATCTTGAATTTATATTTACAAGTTTCTGTGCTTGGAAGAAAACTCTGCATTGAAGTGGGACTAATTTATTAAATAATATTATTTAGTATTAATTAATATTTACAATTATTATTAATTACAGTTATTTATAGCTTAGTCATGTAACTCGCAATCGTACATTCTTAACATTAATAGCCCAAATTAGCACATCTTGCTTTTAAATTAGGTCAAAAAGTAGCAAGTAGCGAAATTAAAAATTTGGGAGCGCGGGGCTCTCAAAAGTAGCTCAATTCGCTATTTGTAGCCCAATCTGGCAACACTGGACTGGGCCCTGATTATCAACCTGTTAAAACTGTAAAATGACCTTTGAAGAATTAATTTATCAACTTTGTTCCCAAATGAAGAACAAATGAAACATGAATATACATAAAATACTTATTTAAATCATAATATACAGGAAATATTTGTATGACAGGTAAATGGAACTGAGCTTCCTTGCCAGGGACGTTACTACGGAGAGGCGCACTCTGCTCCTTGGTGTATATACTCGGTGGGTGTACTCTAGTCCTGGACAGTGTTCAGGGCTACAGTAGCCAGAGTACAGTAGCCAGGGCTACAGTAGCCAGGGCTATAGTAGCCAGGGCTACAGTAGCCAGGTCTACAGTAGCCAGGGCTATAGTAGGCAGGGATTACAGTAGCCCTGAACGAAGTAACAAATTCTTCACAACAAATACCCATCTTCGTGAGGGACAGTACCCCATGTCATCACATTCACAAAGGATAACAATCCTCCAACGACAACACAATTCCATAACCCGTCTATCACGGAAACTCTTCGTCTCTGTTATCTTCCCAATACCCTCAGTAATTATCGAAATCTATTGCATTGACCTTTAATAATATTAAGTTAAGTTTTACACAAAAACGAGTTATCAGCGAGTAACCCCAACAACTGGAGAATGTTGAGCAGGTTTTTGCAAGACTGTCAGATTCGCAGATACATAATAAACGTCTTGTTCTCCACGTTGGGATAGACGTGGATATGCAAGTTTGAGGGCGTTCACTTTGCTCCCTGTCGGTAGGCTCTCCCTACCTCGCCTCTCGCTCCCATATCCGCTTTACTGCTGCTATGTAGCAACCGCGAAGTACCTATATAGGACCCTTAGTACTTGGGTAATGCGTATAGCACTGCTGGGTAAGACAAGGAATATCTGCTTGAGGTACGGAGCACTTACTTAATGTGTGGCGCACCTAGGTAGAGAACGGAGCACTTGGATGAAGCTATACAACACACCTATGCAAGAAAAGTAACATCTGCATATGTCCCAGAACACCTACATAATGCACATAACACTTCCGCATGGTACGCACACCTGGGGTAAGGCATTGAACGCATGGTGTAAGTGAGGTACGTGAGACTTTGTAACGCACGGAACATCTAGGTAACGCACGGAATACCTGGGAAGGACTCGATTCATCACGAATTTCTCCTACCTGTGACTTGAGATCAGTAGGGCTAAATGTTACACAAACTTTAAATAGAATATGAGCATGAAAATTGATCATAGCATAGTAGATTCCTTACCAGATGAACTCGTCAAGGTATAAATCTTGAGAGGCATTCAGGTGCCTTTCGAGCGTGAAATGACAATTTTGCTGCACTTTAAACCTCCACAAATTTCAGTAGAGAGAGGGGAGGGGGGGACTCAGAAAGGTCAACTTAAGACCTGGGGAGATACGTAAGGTAGTGAATTAGGCGTGAACTTGAGGTGAGCCCTGCGCGTGAGGAAACATTAAGTGAAAGTGAGGTTTCAGGTGAAGCAGTCTGCCTTGTGGGGGGGCTATGATAACAGAGGAGAGGTTACCAGCGAGTCATGCCCCGTGAGTTATGTTCAGCAGACTGCACGGCTCCAATGGGGAAGCGGGATTGAGGCATCCTCTCCTCTCCGTGGGATCTCATCTTTCCGGGAACAAAGACAATGGAGAAAACCTAGGGCCAGATTCATGAAGCAGTTACGCAAGCACTTACGAACCTGTACATCTTTTCTCAATCTTTGGCGACTTTGTTTACAACTATTGAACAGTTAATGAGCTCCGAAGCACCAGGAGGCTGTTTATAACAATAACAACTGTTGATTGGGAAGTTTTAATGCTTGTAAATTGTTTAATAAATGTAACCAAAACTGTCAAAGATTGAGGAAAGATGTACACGTTCGTAAGTACTTGCGTAACTGCTTCGTGAAATCTGGCCCCAGAATACTGGGAGCCCAGCGTACATAGTTTTGGTGTGAGGTTGCTTAACTGATATACGACGGTGCTCCGTGGGGTTATCGGGAGGGGGAGGGAGGCTTATCACAGCTTTTATGATCGGTTACCTCCTGCTGTGACCTTTCGTGACCTGATATGGGGTATAATCAGGATATAATCATATATAATATATATATATCTCCCAGAGAGAGAGAGAGAGAGAGAGAGAGAGAGAGAGAGAGAGAGAGAGAGAGAGAGAGAGAGAGAGAGAGAGAGAGAGAGAGAGAGAGAGAGAGAGAGAGAGAGAGAGAGAGAGAGAGAGAGAGAGAGAGAGAAGGGTAAGAATATACACACAGCAACGCACACTGAGGAACATTGAAAACATCGTCAAATAAATTATCAAATATTCCGACGATTTTTTCTTTGCGTGAAAAATATAATTTGCAAAGAAAAAAGATAATTCTGTGGTAACTTCTCTTTGGAGAGTTGATGCTGAGAGATATCAAGCCAATTCCCACTTAAGTGTTGGTTAAGAGGGTGAACTTATCCTCTGTAACGCTGTGCTCCTCTTCTCAAGAAGACAGGAAGGCAAACTCAGCTATTTACATACGCACTTTGCAGTTTTTGCCGGGTTCATCGTTTAGATTTCCCAGTGTAAATAGATTTATTTATTCACACTATTTGGGAAGGCAAAAATTTACGTGACTTTTTCATCCAGATGAGTTAAGGTGGATCCACCACCGTGTAGAAGTTTGGGAACCTAAACTGTTGCGAGAGTGTTTGACTCTCAGGCTCCTCCTGTCTCTTCACTGTCTTATGTCAAGACCTTGGCCTGACCTCTACCCTCTCCGGTCCAATCTCTCCAAGCTGGGAGCCTGTCCATATCCCTCTCCGAGCCTTCTGGGGCCGGACCATTGCCCTCTCCCACCCACAAGACCTTGTCCTGATCGATGCCCTCTTCCACTCTACCTCTCCCACCCTTCCTCCCCAAACCTGGGGCCTATCCACTGCCCTCTCACCTGGGCATGAACTATACTACTACACTCATACTAGGCTTAAGTCAGGCCGTATCTCACATACCCTGCAGTACCTCGACATATCTTAAAGAAAAACAATATGCGAAAACTACACGCAATGCAAAACAAGGCACTAAGAAGAGCAGCAAAACCGTCTACCGTCTGACGAAATAATTCAGGAACTCCTTGAAGTTCTGAATATACAACCACTAAACATCAGGGTATAACAGCAAACCAACAGTGTGGAACACGATCGAAATGTTAGAAGACCCAATGCTAGCGAGGCTACTCCAGATGAGACGCCCCGCCCCCACAGCTCGTAGCCCAAGAGCCTCGATCTACTCAATGGAAATCAAGCTCTACAATACATAATTCCAAGATGAAATACAGCCTAGAACCACAATCCCCCCGCCCCCCGGCAAAAGAAAGGCCCTCTACCATCTTCCCTTCACCAGCCCGGGGACTTAACTACTATCGTCTCCCATCCTCCGTCCCACAGCCTGCATAAAATGGCAAAGGAAATCCCACAAGAAGACCTCAGCAGGACTTCTTGTCCTTGAATTAACTGTATTGAATGGGGAGCTCTGGCGGCTCTGGCGACAGCGCTGCCCTGGAGAGAACAGCTCGACGTTGTTCCAGGCTGCAACAAATATAAAGGAAATCGCCGAGTTACAGTTGCGAGCGCCGCTTGTTTTCGCAGGCTTTCATTTAGCTGTCCCAATCTCTATAAAGTTGGCAAGCAGCTAGACTCCCCTACCTGCAGCTGCTGCTGCCATCCTTACCTGTTGCTGCCACCGCTTCCAGCCTCTTCCACTCTTATCTGCTGCCACCTTACAGTTCTCATTCCTGCCTCTTCCTCAACATGCGGCGGTCGAGTCCCACCTGCCTCATACCATGAGTGTTGGTGTGGGCGCGGGCTGTGTGCCCATGGGGAAAGGGAGGGGGATGGGGGGGGGGGGTAGCTGTTATCTGGGGGTTGATGGGGCGTGGGCAAGGCACAGTTATGCCCAGGTCATGTGTGACATACATAGTGCCCACACACGACTCATTGCCCTGTATGGGGCCTCACCTGCCCATATATATATATATATATATATATATATATATATATATATATATATATATATATATATATATATATATATATCGGTGAAATTTATACCAGAAAAGGAGGAGTTGGAATAATATACATAAAAACGTTACATAAACTATATTATTTATGCATATAGGGACCCGTTCGGCATTTTGCAAAGATTGCTTCTGAAAATTTTGGAAGTTGTATATTTGTATATACCAAAGAAGCAAAACCAAATTACTACATTTATGTTCCCTCCCTCCCTCCCTCTCTCTCTCTGTCTCTCTCACTCTCTCTCTCTCTCTTCTCTCTCTCTCTCTCTCTCTCTCTCTCTCTCTCTCTCTCTCTCTCTCTCTCTCTCTCTCTCTCTCTCTCTCTCTCTCTCTCTCTCTCTGTCTCTCTCACTCTCTCTCTCTCCTCTCTCTCTCTCTCTCTCTCTCTCTCTCTCTCTCTCTCTCTCTCTCTCTCTCTCTCTCTCTCTCTCTCTCTCTCCTGGGTTCACTGTTCTAGGCTTCAGGGAAGTAAGAAAACGTCATTCCATCTTGTTTATCTTTCTGAAGCGATGCTTCTCTCGCTCTCCCACGGCTGTCATTCGACCTGTGGACGACGGGGAGGAGGAGGGGGCTGCTGGAGGGGCTACAGGGAGCTCTGGGGTGTTGAAGGAGCTGGCGGCTCTCAGAGGTCTTATAAGGGCAGAAGGGGAAGAGGCAGGAGTGTGGTGATGTCCTTCACATCAGAGACCGTCGACCTAGACACACCGGAAAGTTATGGACATATATTGTTTATCACTATATGATGTACCTCCTCATGCTTATCCCATTATCCTAATGTCTCTACGAGGGTAGTGTTGCTAATTATCATCTCGGTAATGACATAATTCATGCTGGGATTCTAGTAACATTGAACGTAAAATTAAGATAATCATCAAGTGCAGATAACATGTGAGATATGGAGGCTTTCCTGGCGAATTTTACACTGTCAGAGTAGTCGTAAACTGCAGTCATAAACGAGCACCCTAACAGTGAGATAGGCTCCATGTATGATGTATGCTTCCCTCGCGTTTTTTTTTATATACACATTTGTTGTGACGTGTTCCTGGTGTATGTCAATGACCTGACAGAGGAAACACTCGTTCATATCCGTGTTTACAGACAACGTGATATGTTTCCAGTTAACGTGAAGAGGATCAATAGAGAACAAATCCACAGGAGCCAGTTCGAGAGTTCGAAGCTATCTGCTGGGTGTTCCCACGCACGATATTGTCGACTGCGCCATGACATGGTCAAAAAGAATTGCAACCAGCAACTCCTGTGGATTTGTTCGCTCATATATCATGATAATGTGATTTATCTGTGTGTTTCGATAGCGAAGTTTATGTGAGAATACAAACTTGTCTAAACAAACCTCAGGTGTGGTCTGATAAACGGTTGCTGGAGTTCAACCCTGAGAAGTGCAAAGTTATGAAGATAGCACGAAGAACCAGAATGCCCCGTGAGTTAGTCTGAGTTGAATGGGAGACAACTTCCATCTTTAAGGAAGCAGAAAGATCAGTCTCTGATAAAAAAGCAATAAAGTGAAGAAGCCAGATCACTGCAAAGAAAAGCAAAATAGGCAAAGGAAAGTGAGAAATATAAAACAAATTGTTCAATTAGCACAATAAACCAATTAATAATAATTGAGAATCCGTGAAGTGGCGGAGTGGTTCAAGGAGTACACCAAGTATAGTCCCCAAATACCAGTTGTGATACTCAGAAGCTGAAGAAAAATGTATGCCATCACTTAGGGCTAACTGAGTAGGGGAATATAACAGCATATCGTTTAGCAATGTCAAGGGGAAAAAAAGAGAAAAGCCAGAAGTGTAAACTTTACAGAGGACAGAGAATTGAATTATATGCAACAAGGCCAGAAATAAGTAAATAAATATCAGACGAGAATCAGGAAAGAATAATGAAAATAGCATTGCATTTAAGGCCAAGAAAAACAAAGCTGCTTCAAAGTCATATTAGAAAACAAATTCACGTGAGTAACCAAGTGGTTAAACTAAACACAACGTGAAGGGGAACAAATAACACGAAAATATGTGAGGAACAAAATACAAGCTTCCATAACACATTGAGGACCGAGTGGAAGGAGCTGCCAGGGACACGGGAGGATCAGGGAGACTGACTCACTGACAAGTATTGAGGTAACAGCAGAGGAGTGGTGATACAACTTAACGTACGGGATGAAAGCTGTATGACCAGACAACATATCCCCATGGATACTCAAAGAAGCTTTACAGGTCCACAGTTTACCTCAAATATTTAGCTTTAGTGTTTTACTGGTGAAGGTAAAGTTGTCCCTTCAGATGGAATTTGACAAATTATATACATATATACAAAAAATGAGACAGGTAGGTTACACTAAGTGGAATATCAAGATAGAATTAGATTTTCTTACAGTACCAACACTGCTTTATGACACGGAAATTTTATCAACCATATTTATGTGAATATGACTAAGTAGAGAATAAGGGTCAAACTGGATATTTTTGGGCTACCAAAAAAGGCTATAACAAAGTAAGTTGGGAATCCGTGCATTAGACGACTGACGGCTGGAAAGGCGGTGCTCTAGAGCTAAAGGTCAATTCTGCAGGCACAGAAAAGTATACATATGTGAGTACACTCAAGGGATATGAGATCATATATAAGGAAGAATTAATTTCCTTATTACATGCAGAAGAGGAAAACAGGCATTTAAACAACCCAGAAAATATACCTAAGAGTTGTGGAGGCGAGGTACGCGCTGGAGAATGAAGGAGGGAGAGAACACAGTACAGGAAACATTGGAAATACACTGAAAGTGCAAACGAAGAAAGTTCACAAAGCGCCTGAGTTTTATTCTGTGAAGTGTAAACCGCAAATAGACAATATCGCAATCTATCTATCTGTCTATCTGTCTGTCTGTCTCCCTCTCCCAACACGGAGGCACCACAAGACCACCAGAACACGGGAGGGGGTTCACCGACCTGCAGAGCTCCTCCAAGAGATGCGGGAAGACCAAGCAGAGAGCCACACCAGCAGACACCCACACCAGCAGACACCCACACTCCCGCCCCCGACCAGGCCCACGCCTACGACCCCTATTAACCTTTTCTACACCTCCTACACCCACACCCAAGCTCATCCTGACACCCACACTTGGTGTTACAGGGTGTATGGCGTACCACAATGGTGGACTCATTAATTAGCAAAGCAGGAATTAAATTTAATTGGCAAAGTGTAGTGTAGTGTTGTGTTGTGTGCCAGGGAAATAAAGAGCAACTGAACAGAGCCAGAAACCTACTTTCTGACACCAAATTTGGTGAGTTTAGAACGCGTTTAGAATCAAATTTATGGAGAGGATTGAGTACCTAAGAGCACTTGAGCACTTAGACACTTGTACATCTTTCCTTGGTCATGGTGGTTTAGTCTGTATTTACTAAACAGTTCGCAAGCATGGAAACGCTGCGAGGTCATTCGCAATACAACGTTATTGTTATATGAACAATCTCGTAGCGCTTCAAGGCTACTTTTAATAATAAAAAAAACATTGTTAAATGAAAGAAAATATGCCGCCCGGATTTATGAATGATGCAAAAGTTTCTTAAATGGACATTTAATTGCCAGATAAATCCTGGTTGTATAAAATGTTCATGTCTGTGTAGTTTAATTAAGGAGAGCACTCTGGGGTCGCCACATGTGATGGTAATGTAGTGTAACACTGATATTAACACATTATATTTCATCATTGTACTAGTAGTCTGATAAACTTGATTTATGACTTTTTATAAGTTTTAAATTAATACATTAAAAACTGTAGGAATGTTTATACATCATCTCTGTACTATATCTGATAATTCAGTCCATTTCTGGCCCTACGTAATACCGAAAGAAATATTCTTGAGAATGTCAGAGCCATCATAAGCTGTTAGTGGCTAAGTGCCTTGTGTTGTTGTGCCCAGCTTCTGGCTGTCCACAAGGTTGGGCCAGGTGGGAAACCTTTAGAACCTTCGTCTATACATAGCAGGAAGACCGTCAACATCTCTCAGGTGATGATGTTGAGTGGCACTTAGCCACTCCAGTGTATTGACCAGTCACACCAGAATAGCTATGAATAAGAGATGTCGAGATGTCTTCGCGCCAAGTTCTTAACTATGTCCAGAGTCTCGTAGTAGTTGTCAGCGAGACTAGAAGCTTCATGGAAGAGAGAAGTAGATCACTAGATCTCTCTCTCTCTCTCTCTCTCTCTCTCTCTCTCTCTCTCTCTCTCTCTCTCTCTCTCTCTCTTCCCATTATTTATATCAGCACTCCCCTTTAACTAGCCACGCATTCCTGCCAGTCATAAACTTACACTGAATTTAAAAACAGTGTTCAAGCCCAAAGGTCGTAAGAAAAATCACTATAAGGTACTGGTAAAAATATCTGAGGTGGCGTGCAATGAGAGAGATTTGTTCCAGCAAGCAAATAAAGAGATTAACAAAAGTGTTTGGTCACGACAATTGCTTTATTATATAATGTCCCGTGGATGACTGATTCACAGTCACGACACAACTTGGACAGCTGTTATTTGCTTGAGTTTCAGACTATGGGTTGTGTCTATGGAATTTACTTCTTGCTGGTTTTGAGTGGAGTTGGGTAGAGTGTTATGTCCGTTCGCTTCCTTCTTCTATATATACCTTTCATCATTCTTGTTTTATTGTTATCTTCCTCCTATCCCTTCTCCGCCCTCTTCCACTTCTTCCACCAAATCCTTTACCACTTCATCCTCCATAAAATCACTGTTTATAAACTACGTATCTAAATACGCAGAAATGTGTCTTCAATCATTTGCTCTAAGGACACTCAAGAAATTCAATGCTATTTGAACAGGGAAAGTGGGTAAAATGCCGCTCGAGGAAAGTTCGACGGTAGTCATTTAGGAGCAGCCCGTCCTTTTTTTTTTTTTTTTTTTTTTTTTTTTTTAGATATATACAAGAGTTGTTACATTCTTGTACAGCCACTAGTACGCGTAACGTTTCGGGCAGGTCCCTGGAATACGATCCCCGCCGCGAAGAATCGTTTTTTCATCCAAGTACACATTTTACTGTTGCGTTAAATAGAGGCTACCTCCGCGGCCAGGATACGAACCCATGACATAGCGCTCGCGGAACGCCAGGCGAGTGTCTTACCACTACACCACGGAGACTGTCATCATCATCGAAGGTCAAAAGGGATTCCGTGCGGTCGCCAAACACCCTGTTTATGAATGATAAAAGATTTGCATACCTCTCATAGCTAATAATTTTCCAACATTTCTTAACCAGTGATTCTCTGACGACCTCTGTTCGAACCACAATGCTGTAAATACTTTACCCACGCACTACAAATATACATAATCGTCAACAGAACCGTAACATCTACCCTAACCTAATCCAAACTATGCACAATATGTTAATTTAGAATAATATTAATATTTATTTGAGGAAATTCCTATTTGGAATGAACACCATGTTAAAACTGATGAATGCGTCTTTGGGGTCGGCCGCTGCATCTTCTGAAGACGAGTTGTGTGTAGCGTACATTCTTCTGAAGGCGCGATAGGTGTGGCGTATCCTGCTCAACATATAACGTAACTTAATATAGGTGTGGCATATAATGGTAGCTTCCTGGTGTGGGACTTGAGCAGCTCATAGTTTGATGACGTCTGGTTGCGCCTGAAGTGGTCTGCCCCTGTACTCACCTAATTGTGCTTGCGGGGGTTGAGCTTTGACTCTTTGGTCCCGCCTCTCAACTGTCAATCAACTGGTGAACAGATTCCTGAGCCTACTGGGCTCTATCATATCCCCATTTGAAACTGTGTATGGAGTCAGCCTCCACCACATCATTTCCTAGAGCATTCCATTTATTAACTACTCTGACACTGAAAAAATTCTTTCTAACGTCTCTGTGGCTCATCTGGGTACTAAGTTTTCACCCGTGTCCCTTTGTTCGTGTCCCTCCCGTGCTGAAGAGTTTGTCTTTGTCCACCCTGTCAATTCCCCTGAGAATTTTGTAAGTGGTTATCATGTGAGGTTGTAGCCTGGAAAGGTAGCCTGTCAGGGTACCAAGCCTGCTCATGGTCTGATGAAACTATAGTCAGGCGAAACACTTCTTGTCCGGATGTGACGTAGGCGGCGGCGCAGTTATCAACATACCTCACTTATGGCGCGACGTAAACACGTCCGTGTATGGACATAATTACCAATAAGTGAAACACAATTTGCCCAGAAATGTCATGTGAATAGCTTAAGGTATGACGTCAGCCTCAAGTGTGCTTACCTATCAGTACTTATCTACCAGTGTCAACGAGGAAGTGAGCTCAAGCCCTTTATGCCCCGCCTGCTACCCTTGTTATACATGTTAGTTATAACTGAACTATTGTGACGTTAAAATTCTCTATCGATTCTGGTTTTAACGTTTGTGTATAGCAGTGACTTCCACAACTTTCTTTTGTGCATCCCAGTTGTTGACCACCCGAACAGGGAATGAGTATTTCCTCGACTCATTTGCGTTTTCATCTTGCAGTTATGTTCTTTAGGCCAATGCAGGCGATGAGTCACAATAACGTGGCTGAAGAATGTTGACCAGACCACACACTAGAAGGATGAAGGGACGACATCCTTTGGGCCTACTTTCTCTTACTTTTAAAGCAGCTGTCCTTGTCCACCTTGACAATTCCCCTCAGTATCTTGTGTGTCGCGATCAAGTCCCCTGGTGTGGCGGGCTCAGGTTATTGGATGGTGGTCATGGTGTGGCGTGCTGAGGATGATGAATGATGGTAATGGTGTGACGTAGCCAGCCCGTGTGTGTGGCAGACGTCCCCCGACCAGGAAGGTCAAGAGGTCACTGCCACACCCCACCTTTATAATTTACATAGTGAACCCTCTAAAATAACAGTGTTCAAACGCTCACTTAAGGGAACCCGCTGGCCACCATCGATACGCTTTTCTCGTTACCTTTTATGAATTATTTGAGTTATAAATTTAATTATATTTTGTGAAATCAAGTATTTGTTGTAGCTGCAAGTTGCCCGAGCTGATACAACAGACAAGCGACACCGAATTAATCAAATAATCCAATAATTACATGTCGCGGAAAAAAATGCTATACGAAATCTTATGTAGGGTAAGTTATCTTTATAACTGGAGGCATCTCACACACACACACACTATATATATATATATATATATATATATATATATATATATATATATATATATATATATATATATATATATATATATATATATATATATATATATATGTGTGATAGTAGAGGTGAAATATACCCTTCTTTCTCTCCCGCTCCCTCCTTCCCCGTCTCCCTCCTCTTCACTCTCCCTCTCTCTCTCTGTTTACTCTCACTCTCCCTTCTTCACTCACTCTCACCCTATCCCTCTCTTCCCTTTCTCTCTTACTCTTCTTTCCCTCTTCACTCAACCTCCATATTCACTCTCCCTCACTCTCTCTCCCTCTCCATTCCCTCCTACCTGTCAATACATATAATACACGACGTCCAAGATAATCATATTATAATTATTAAACATTGGTCACACAGTTGATAAAGCAGAGATCAAACACTGTCACTAACAAGCTATGCCATTATGACTGCCACTCTCAATCCAGCATAAAACTTGATTCATAAATCGGAAAAGGGAGCCAATTAGAACGTTGTATACCACATACGTGAGACCTGATCTGGAATATGCAGCGCAAAAGTGTTTATGTTTCATCATACACAAAACGAAGTTGAAGGAGGGTCAGAGGTATGCCACCAGACTATTCCCAGACCTGAGAAGAATGGGTTAAGCGGCAACACTAAATGAAGTAACCTTACATCACTGAAAGACATAAGAATCAAGCCAACATGATCACTGCATACAAGATTATATGACATGGATGGTGCGAGAACAAGTAAATATTGGTTTAAAAAAGTACCCGAATATTTGTCTGAATTATTTACGTGCCAGTGTAGTAAATAAACTGAATACACTAAGAAGTGCAAATTTTACACACAGCTTGAAATGTAGATATGACCTTTCCCAATAGGCGAAGGAATTTGTACAACTATCGACTGAAGTTTCAGAAGTGGGACCCAGAGTTGAAGCTCAACTCCTTGTTAGCGCAAAATAAGCGTCTTCAAGAGTCCAAACATGCTTATAGTTCCGGAAGGAGCGTTCCAACCTGGTGACCAAGAGAGAGGGAAGAATGGCCAGACTTTACCTTTCCTAGCTACCCAGAAACCTTCCATATACCTTTCCCAATAGAAAACTTCTATATACAATTAAAAATCATGCTGAAATAATGCTTGTGAGGTAGGACACAGTCGGACTGGACACACCAGAACACATCAGACTGGAAAGAAGGGTAACGAGTGTGGTCCTACAAGTCGCAATCCATGGACCCTATAACTGTTCTTTGCGCAGGTGAGGAGGAGACTTCAGACAGGAGAATTGCAAGTTATTGCAGGATGATATAACCAAGCGGCAACACTGGGTCCTGGACGGTAAAATTATTATCTGGAGACAACACAAACTCTGTATGAATATACAACACTGGGAAGGTAATTGAGGACAAGGAGCTGGGATATGAGGAAGGGGAAAATAAACGGTGCCCATCCACTTGGGCCATCGAGGATTGAACGTCGACCCCTGTAAACTACAAGACCATCGCTGTACCTAGTAGTCCAAGTAGATGGGCAAATGGTTACTGGTATTACCACCAGAAAATTACAAAAACAGACAAGAATGGAGGACCGAAGAATTATAATACAGTGTTATGAAGAATTATAATACAGTGTTATGGAAATGGGACAATTTAGAAAACAAAATAGAAAAACATTTGTTTGGAAAGCAAACCAGGTCTAACGCCTGAAGCATCATGCACTAATAGGATAACGTCAGCAGCATATACAAGCCTGCCACACACATTGGACCGACCTGTTACACCAGTCCTGCAGTGCTCACCGATGCACATTAATGTGATGAGTGATTCAGGGTACTCACTGCCCAGTTGGTGATGAGAGTGATTCAGGGTACTCACCGCCCAGCTGGTGATGAGAGTGATTCAGTATACTCACCGCCCAGTTGGTGATGAGAGTGATTCAGGGTACTCACCGCCCAGCTGGTGATTCAAGGTGACCCACGAGGTTGGTCCTCTTCTCTCTCTCTCTCTCTCTCTCTCTCTCTGCCTGCTCTTATTGCTGTAAAGGATTGAAGTATTTCGTCTGCACTCCCTGCTCTTATTAAGTTTAAAAGAACAAATGTCACTTTCTGTTCTTAAAATCACGTGTCACTTGTTGGATCTTAAAACCACCTGTTACTTGCTGTTATCTTTCCTCCAAACAGTTCAGCACAGCGTGAAACTTAGTCTCTTTTAATTATTGTTTTCATTTAAAATATCCCAATTGCACTTTATGTTTGATAGTAAGGATATTTATTTTCAATTTAATTTAACACGGATAATTTTGTATAATAAATGCCCAGAAATGAGTCTTTTTAAGCAAATTTAAGTCTTTCTCAAAATGAATACATCAATCGACGAATGCAGTCACTAATATATGTAAATAATTTATTCGTGTGTTTAAAGGATAAAGCGACTCCAGGATTGGCAATGGGGAACAGTACCATTAAACGCCTGGAGGGAGGCGACCTCTCGAGTGAGGCGGCAGGAAGAGAGGTCAGGAGGACCTGATGACGGAGATGAGGTGGACTCAGGAGCAGCTGACCCGGCGGGAGAGAGAGAGGTGCGTACTGCGCGGGGGACGGATGTAGTGTGAGTGTGTGCAGTAGGACCACAGCTGAAGGGCTGACCCAGACGCCACACTGGGGAGACCCCTCGCCACACCCCGCCACTCAAGTCCTATACCAATCTAGTGCCTTTCCCTTCCACTCTGTTTCAGTGGGATTCTCAGATGGAGTTATATCCAGAAACTCAATCCGCGATCGGGTAGTCGCGAAGAGTACTATATCCAACAATGTTGTCTAATCTTCTGGAATCCAGTTGACCTCAATGGAAAAGAGAATCTCAGCTTTCCCATTAAAAAGATGCAGGACGATCCAGCTCTGAGGTTGTGGTGCATCTGATTATGGTCTGGCGTCCGAGGGTGCTGTTTTAGTTCACTACCTTTGGACCTGAATATAAAGCATCCAGCATCTTAACACACAACATCAAACATACATTGCCTGGACCTGATGGTACAACACCTTGTACTCCACAACTGGACCTGATGGTACAACACCTTGTACTCCACAACTGGACCTGATGGTACAACACCTTCTACTCCACAACTGGACCTGATGGTACAACACCTTCTACTCCACCACTGGACCTGATGGTACAACACCTTGTACTCCACCACTGGACCTGATGGTACAACACCTTGTACTCCACCACTGGACCTGATGGTACAACACCTTGTACTCCACAACTGGACCTGATGGTACAACACCTTCTACTCCACAACTGGACCTGATGGTACAACACCTTCTACTCCACCACTGGACCTGATGATACAACACCTTCTACTCCACCACTGGACCTGATGATACAACACCTTGTACTCCACCACTGGACCTGATGATACAACACCTTGTACTCCACAACTGGACCTGATGGTACAACACCTTCTACTCCACCACTGGACCTGATGGTACAACACCTTCTACTCCACCACTGGACCTGATGGTACAACACCTTGTACTCCACCACTGGACCTGATGATACAACACCTTGTACTCCACCACTGTAGTGTTGGTCTTTTCATCAGAGGAAGCATGGTGGCTCACCTTCCTTCTAGGGATATCTTCGACAAATTCGTTAAAGTATCCATTGCTGATAAGGACCAGACCCTTAAAATCCCCAAACACATGTTCAAGAAAGCCCGTTTCCCGAGTCCCTGATGGCCTCAAAACATGAAGAAAGATGCTAAGTTCTTTTATACCTATAATATATGGAACTGCATTTGGACTACTGCATCCAAGCATGGAGCCCTCACCTTCTAAAGAACGTATCTGCTTTGAAGAAAGTTCAAAACAAAGGAATAATGGGGGGAAGGGGACCATTGACAAGCCACCGGCTTCCTATCTCCGTCGAGCCCACATGAGATGGCAGCCCTTAGGTAAATTCATGTAAAGAATTGTATATACGAGTATTAGAGGAGAAAGTCCTAATTTATCTGGGCCTTAAACCTGGTGTCAGCGACAGCATGATGAAGGCCGCCCTGCAGGTATCTGACATGGGGCACTTCCCATAGCTCAAGGAAGCTTTCGGGCCAAGTTTCGTGCTTAGTCTCACCTGCGAGATAAAGAGTGAAGGTAATGTTGCTGTCGTTTTAGATTCAGCTACTCGGAACAAAATTTCTGAGCTGTGCACTCACGCAGCTTCAGTTGGAAGCAACTTAGTCGAGGAACTTGGTAGAGTAAAGCGTATCTTCCTCAACAATAAATGTTCCAACGGATGTATAGAAGATATCATTCAAAGGAAAGTGAACCGCCGTGTTATTTCTAATGAAATGGCGAATACTGCATAATTTGTGCCACCCTGCTGTTAAACTATTCTCCAGGAACTTCTTGTGAACGGCCCACAAGACGGAGGAAAGAGTTCTAAAAGACATTATTGGCAGAAACGTGACCACTGTCGACATTAACCAGACGATACACTCCACAATTTAGTACAAGAGAACGAAGACCGCCAATTTTCTCATTAAGAACTCTTCCCAACACCAATTAAAACGCTTTAAAATAGACAAATGTTGTCTATGCCTTTACATGCCCATTTGGGAACTCCTCGTGCCTACGATCTTAATACATAGACAAGAAAACATATTTTCAAGGCGCCTGAAAATGTTTAAATAACAAGGCTTTAGAACAGATAACATCGTTTCTACACACAGCCAGACAATCACCAGAGATGTCCTAACAGCATCGAAATAATCGACAGATACAACGACAATAGAAGACTAAACATCGGCAAAGCACTATATATCAACCAATGATCAACAGCCCATTTCACACTCAGGTACATTCTACCATCCTCAAAAAAGCCAGAATATCCACCATACTGAACAATACCAAGCTATCATCGATTGGCTAACACCTCATCCTTTTTTGGCTCCATATTCCTTTGCTATTCCACACTTGTATTACGGGTTATTCATGCCCGTCCCACCTCTTGGGTGTCTTAATCTTCATCAAACAACCTAACTTGTATTCACTTCCCTACTGTCTGCGAAGATGACGATAGCGTCAATCATCTCTGAAACGTATCCCGTAGTGTTAGGCCATATAAACTGTTAAATATATCCTGTAGATTTAATTTTCCAACTTCTTTGTCTATGTGAAGAACATGAGAAAATTAATGGTTCGTGCAAGAATCACTGATCTAACCCTTTCTGTCTTATTCAGTGACATATATCTGTATAAATATAGAACATACAAGATCCTGCACTTTGGCTGCCCATACACGAACGTTCATTGATGACCAGACCACACACTAGAATGTGAAGGGACGACGACGTTTCGGTCCGTCCTGGACCATTCTCAAGTCGATTGAGACACAATCGACTTGAGAATGGTCCAGGACGGACCGAAACGTCGTCGTCCCTTCACATTCTAGTGTGTGGTCTGGTCATCATACTTTAGCCACGTTATTGTGACTCATCGCAAACGTTCATTGTCGTTATCCTGAATAAAACTTCCTCGGTTATCTGAACACACAAACGTTCTCTTACATTGTGTAACGCAAATGTTCTTCCCACATTAATTACGATTTCATTTTTTTCGGATATAATATAAATGTTCTCATTTAATACATTGACGTTCTTTTTACTCTCATTATATACTAACATTTTCTCTCATATAACATATTGAGATTTAGGTAAACATTCATTTTCTCACATAAGAGCTCACTTTCCTCATCGTATGAACTCCTTTACGACCTTTCTACTTAAGATTAATCTCAGATGTTCTCCTAAGTCAGTTTAATCCTATTAGGTGTCACGAAGCATAAAATATTCAATCTGTAGGAGCGTGTCTCAGGAGGGCGGTCTCCCAGGAGGGCGGTCTCCCAGGAGGGAGGTCTCCCAGGAGGGCGGTCTCCCAGGAGGGCGGTCTCCCAGGAGGGCGGTCTCCCAGGAGGGAGGTCTCCCAGGAGGGAGGTCTCCCAGGAGGGCGGTCTCCCAGGAGGGCGGTCTCCCAGGAGGGCGGTCTCCCAGGAGGGAGGTCTCCCAGGAGGGCGATCTCCCAGGAGAAGCGCCTCCAAGGAAGAACGTCCCCAAGGAAGGGCGTCTCCCAAAAGAAGAGTCTCTGAGAGAGAATCTCCTAAAGAGGAACCTAACCACTGCTAATTTGTGTACTTTATCAATTCCCTTAGAATCTTGTATGTCTGATCACCACCTGGTCGTTCACAGACGTATCCCTCCTGATTGGGCCATGAAACCGTTCAGGTTAGTCCTTAGCTTTGTATGCTATGTCATTTACTGTTTCTCCGCCACTTTTCTAATTTCTGTATGTTCAGTGCTTGTTATCTTTCAGTGAACATGAATACATATCCCGTATTGATTATTTTCTTGATTAGGACTTCAGTCCCTCTGACTAGTGCTCTTTTATCTTGGTTTAATTGGAAGAGGATTTCTCTAAATGTTATATCTGTTCAAGGTTTACTAAAAGAACAAAAATTAACTGTATAATAACTGTATTGTACCTATTATAAGTTCACACAACGCTATGAACCTACAAGGTTCATTCGGTATAAACTGGATAAGTTTAGATTTCGGAAAGACATGGGTAAATACTGGTTCGGTAACAGGGTTGCTGATTTGTGGAACCGGTTGCCACGTGGCGTGGTGGAGGTGGGGTCCCTTGATTGTTTCAAGCGTGGGTTGGACATGTATATGAGTGGGATTGGGTAGTTATAAATAGGAGCTGCCTCGTATGGACCAATAAGACTTTTATTCTTATGTTCTTATTCTCAAGAGTAGATTGAAAAGGCATTGATTGATGAAGGTTAAGCCACCAAAGCAGTGGCACGGGCATGAATAGCCCGTAAGAGAAGACATGAGGGAACCACTGGTTTATAGTTCTGAGAGATCAGGTACGTACATAATTAAGTCAGGATAAACGGTGAATCAAAAATAATAGAGTAAAGTGAGCATACAAGGGTAAGTCAGGTGACAGAGTAATTGAGACTCAGGCGACTATAGTAGGCATGGTGTCTTGGTCAGTGACGTCATCGTTGACATGACCACGTTCCGGTCTGGCTCTCACTCTCACGGTGGGGAGAGTGAAGCTCTCACTCTCACGGTGGGTATATCTTGAGATTATCTTGAGATGATTTCGGGGCTTTAGCGTCCCCGCGGCCTTGTCCTCGACCAGGTCTCCTTTTTGTTACACACCCCCAGGGAATCAGCCCGTAGCAGTGTGGTCGCCAAGCCTCACACCACTATCACAGCCGTCATACTAAGGTCTACAATACCTCCATCAGTGGGCGGTAGGCACAGTTGTCCATGCAGTTCTGATATTTTAAAGTGAATTTATATTTTCGTATCGTAGGCACATTATCGTATTGTAATGGAACTCGATGGTACATATTAATCAGGACAAAATATTAGTTTTGTATCATAGGAGGATTCTCTCTCTCTCTCTCTCTCTCTCTCTCTCTCTCTCTCTCTCTCTCTCTCTCTCTCTCTCTCTCTCTCTCTCTCTCTCTCTCTCTCTGGAGTGTGGTATAGACGAGGACACCGTAAACGAGCCCACCATTAACAATGCTATAATAAAGTTTCTCTTCTAAGTGATCGCTAACAAAGAATGAGACTGTATCTATATGACTAGCAGTCGGAGAACCAACCAATCCTCTCCTTCTTGTTCTTTCTTCTTCTCCTTACTACCTTATGTACTTGTTTATTCCCCTCTGTTTAATCCTTTCCTTCTTTGCCTTTCGACTTTGTCCGCCTTTCTTCCCTGACCTTCTGATAGCAATAGATATTCTCTCCTAAATTTTTCCCTTTCACTTCTTATTCTCTTATAAATTACTCATGAAATAGACACATTGGTACCAGGAGAGGAGATGAAATGTCAACACTGAGGAGAAATGCTCAGAGACCACTGCAACATTATCTAACACAGCGCAGAGTTACATATACAATCAGATATGTGACCTTACTAACACGATTAATAAACAGCCATTCACCGCTTAATGCTAACATTACTAACACTTAACTGGTCACCCATAGATTTGGGGGGCAGGAATAATTCCCTCACCCACCCGAAAAAAATTCCTAATGTTTCGTTTCCTCGTCTCTTATCTTGTGTTTGATCTCCCTCTTCCTTACTGCCATCAGCCACCTATTACAAGATTTAATTATATAGATTGAGGTACTTCAAGACGATAGGGGCAGGGCCACGGGAAGACGCCTTCCGTTACTGAGGCGGGATCATTAACCCGACGACTCGTTCGGTTTCAACCACAAAATACATGAACTCGAGCCTACAGGATAATGTGAAAGCATTCTAGGCTTTATAATTACCGATGGTTAAGTCGCAGGCAGACAACATCAAGCAAGTAATTATGAGGTGATGCATGCACGCGTGGTCCAGGACTAGAGACCCTTGACCTCCTACTTTCCTTCCTCTTAACACATGCTCCTCACATACCTGCCCTCCACCCTCCCCCCCCCCTCCCCTCCCATCCACCTCATTGTTATCCTTCTCCAACTGGATCCTTCAGTGGTGCTCTTTATGTTGCAATTTACTCATTTCTTCGTACTTTCCGCTATGGTCGGGCATCGTTCGTTTACCCTCCAACTCTCTCTCTTCCTCCTGTCCCGCCCCCACAATTCTTATAGTGACTCTTGTCCTGTCCCCACAACTCACAGATCCACCTATCCCACCCTCCTCATTGATGAAGATTGAGCCACCCTAAGGTTGCACGGCATGAGTACACCGTAAACCCACCACCCGATTGATTGATGAAGATTAATCCACCCAAGAGGAACGGTCCCTTCACTGTTGTTGTTGTTTTAGATTCAGCTGTTTGAAACCTGGAACAAGGTTCCAAGGGGTTGTCATAGCCAGGGGATGGTAATGGGGAACAAGCTCCCATGATCTCTAAAAAAAACTCCCGTACGGAGTGCGTCTCCAATAGCCTCTGACAACCAAGTCCAACTTCTGGCCTGCACGGATGGCTTAGTCTTAAAGTCTGGTGGAACTGCTTTTACTGACAGGAGAAGGGGCGAGGGCGTGCCTCTGGCGCCTTAAAACCAGCTGCTCCGGGTAGATGGGACTCGATAGCCTGGAAAGGCAGCTCATCTAGGGGAAGGAAAACCCTGATTCTAAACCTGCCGTTGCCTTGCGGCTACACCCATCTTTTGGGAAAGGCTTCAGGAGTCAACCTCGAGAAAAAATCCGGAGTTGGAGCCCCTAAGGCAGTTCGTTGTCGACTTCGACCTCGCTTGAGCAGCTCCTGTGACGGTGCTGGAACCATGTGTATTGGCGTTTGCCTTTCCATTGGATAATTTCAGCAACGTTGAGAGGGGGAGGGGACTTGTTTCATGGGTAACAGCTTCTCCTCCATATCGACCTACCCAGGCTTTGCGCCCTGGAGAGCAACCAGAAAGCAAGTCCATAGTCTCCTGAGACTGAAGGATGTCTACTACTGCTACTACTCGGAACAAAAGTTCCCAGTAGCACGGGTTATGGTGAGCCCGTAGTGGACTTACCTGACACAGGAGCGGGGTGTGTGCTTGTGCCGCTTCCCTATTACAACTCTCCTCTAACAATCCGGAATCCTCTATCATCCCAACACACAACTTTCTCCTCTCCTCCAGTCATCCATTTCCAACCTCTCCCTCCCTCCTGTGACCTCTCCCCTTCCCCCCTTTCCCTTCCTCTTAATCTCCCTTCTTCTAGAGTTTGCTGAATGGAGGAGTTGGAAGGAAGGAGGGGAAAGTTGGAGGTTTAGCTGAGGAGTGAGATAAGAGGGAAGGGTAGAAAGGGAAGGGGTAGGGAGGGGTGGAAGTGGGTGATGTTGGGGTGGAAGCAGGAGAAATCAGGGGACAATAAATATCGTCTCAAGCCTTGATCCACTGATCACTGTCGTTGGTATTTAAGAATTACTTCCAATATCATGTAATGAATTACTTCCTGTATAATGTAATAAATTATTCCATGTATAATATAATGAATTACTGCAAGTATAATGCAATGAATTACTTCCTGTATACTGAAATATATTACTTTATGTATAATGTAATGAGTGGCTTCATGAATAGTGCAACTAATTACTGGCAAACGTGAATTATTCTAATTAGTGTTTACAGAATATAAAAAAAGGGAATAATTCAACCCCACTCCCACTCCCTGGCTCATAATTTGATCTTTAGAAATACGTATTTTTTCAGTATTTCTTCCTCACCGCAGATGACGAGTTTAAATAAATATTCCATTATGAAGGAAACATATAACTGCATAATATAATAATACTTTGGTGGCGAGTTTCACTAAATAAGAAATGATTGGACAGCAGCCGTCGACTACTCCACTCCCGAGTTCATTCGACACTGCTCTTCTCTCTGCTGCTGCACGTATTTTATACTCAAATTTAAACCTGTATTTTATATTCAAATTGTTTGGATGTTTATATTAGTGTGGAGACGTAGAGGCAGGCCAGAAGAGAACGGATGAGACGAGACCAATACATAAAAACAGACCAGAAATACTTCTAGCAGATTGTAAAATATCAGAGCAGACAAAATATGAATATATCAGACCGTAAGATGATTAGACCAGATGTAAGACCATCAAAACAGACTTATATGATCAAGCCTTCCTCGAGAACAGAGTACACCTCAGTAGGGAATAGCAGACCAAAGCATACAAATAAAGTAGTTTAGATTTGTAATCACAAATCTAAAACTAATGTTTTTGATGTGTGTAATATCAATGTTTTTGTAACTGAATAGCAGTGTTGGTGATACTGTGCCTAGCGGATCAGAGAAAACCATATAAATGAAAAAATACATAAGACCCGAGAAGATCTAAATCGTGATTATATATATTGTCGTAAGTTATAAGATTGTGTACACTGTGAGGCGCCTTGAAAGATATGTTGTAACTTGCCAACGTACTGATATCACCTGGGCTGACAATCCCCAAGTGGACATGTGAAAGGCATAAATGGCATTCGTCTCTTCCAAGCCGTTTCGCTTGGTGTTGGGAGAGTTCTTCAAGAATAAGTTGGTAGCCTTCTTGTTCTTATAGAATATTATGTACTCTGACTCCTGGTTAACCAGAGAAGATCTTCACAATGTCGTCAGTACCCTGCACTGCTGAACGTTGGGTGCATTAGATGTCCTGAAGATCACGAGAGTGAAGAGTTGCAAAGCTCCAGGTACCTTATACCGGCAGGTCTGAAGGGTCTATTGTCGGACATTCAATAATGTAGTGTGTGAGATCATGACTCAATTTCTGCTCACAGAGTTTGCCCCTGGAGTGCTCAGGATTGAGATATTCGTCACCTGTAGCCACCTGCCACGGGTAACGGTAACCCAACTTGATCCTGGCAAACACTGTGTTGCACTGTCAAGTGCATATTTTGCGCTGCCCATATACAAAGGTTTCGGATCTAAACAAATTATAGTTTTTTATTCTGGTGCTTTAATTCAGCTTTAGGAGTCAGAAATTTATCTATTATCAAACCTGAGTATTTGGAACAACAGTCTTAGCAACAGATTTAGGGATACCTGGGTCTAATTCAACTTCATCCCTATTTACATGCTAATTTGGCTGGAATATCTGTGTCATCATGATGGGTTATATTTGTGTACATAATGAACAAACGATAAAACTCTACGGACTCGGCCAGGATAATTTCACCTACATCGTTTTCAGGAAGGGGAACATTGGGCGACAATTACCCCGTAAGGCCGGTCTGGGGTCCAAGCTCTACACCAACCAGTCGCTCTGCAATAACTGGTGAGGATAAGTTGAAGCATCTAGTCTTGCACCTTGGACAGACATTCCGATTTATATACATGTGTATTCACCTAGTTGTGCTTACGGGGTTGAGCTCTGGCTCTTTCGGCCCGCCTCTCAACTGTCAATAAATCAACTTTTTTCACACACACACGCACACCCAGGAAGCAGACCGTAGCAGCTGTCTAACTCCCAGGTACCTATTTACTGATAGGTAACAGAGGCATCAGGGTGAAAGAATCTCTGCCCATTTGTTTCCACCTACACCGGGGATCGAACCCGGAACCTCAGTACTACGAATCTGAGCGCTGTCCACTCATCTATGAGGCCTGTCAGGTGTGTGTATTTGTGTGAAACGAACCACCGAGCACAAAGCAGTAACAAGTATTCTTTTTTTTTTTTGCAGGGATATTCCTGCGCGGGCCGTAAGCCTTTGGCTGGCCCACAGTAGCCAGCAGCTCTGGCCACAATGCTACTGTGCATCCACAATAAAACAGGATCTCAAAGACATGTAACTGGCATCAAATTGAGACTTTAGTGGACAATTGAGACTTCCACGTTCATTGTGGTTAACAATTTATATTACTGGGGCGTGGATCACTTAACTCATCCTCAAGTAGCACCTCAGGGGGCGTGGATCACCTAACTCATCCTCAAGTAGCACCTCAGGGGGCGTGGATCACCTAACTCATCCTCAAATAGCACCTCAGGGGGCGTGGATCACCTAATTCATCCTCAAGTAGCACCTCAGGGGGCGTGGATCACCTAACTCATCCTCAAGTAGCACCTCAGGGGGCGTGGATCACCTAACTCATCCTCAAATAGCACCTCAGGGGGGCGTGGATCACCTAACTCATCCTCAAATAGCACTTCAGGGCAGGCATAATGTCTCAACTGGATACCAGTTGCGAGTCTTTGAGACCTGCTCTATTGTGAGTGTTCAGCAGCGTAGTGGTGAGCGCTACTCCCTGCCGCTCTGATGGTCGCTAGTTCGAAGCTCCAGAAGCCCATCGGGGAATGAATTGTTATTATCCAAGTTTATTATGACTAGCAATAATATTATGGTTAGTCACCTGGGATAATATGAGCACCAATATGGAGATTCGTGTCCCTTCAGTTGGCATTAACCTGTTTGGTTTGAGCAAGTGGAGTGTTCCTGGACTCCTGGCGTCTGAGTGACCCACGACACCTCCAGCAGGATCTAGGTCAAAGGTCTCGTTGGTCAGCCAGGGACACAGTTAACTAGGACTGAGAAGCACTGGCTTTCTTTCTCGGATATTTATGCTACGGAGGTTATCTGGCAGCGAGGGGGCACAGAGGTGGCTTACTAAGGCTGTGTGGGGTTCGATTTGAGTGGGTTGGTCTTGTAGTGACTGGTGGTGGTTGGTCTTGTAGTGACTGGTGGTGGTTGGTCTTGTAGTGACTGGTGGTGGTTGGTCTGAGGGGTGGTTGGTCTGAGGGGTGGTTGGTGGTGGCTAAGTTCTGTTGAAATCTCCTTCACTTGCTTTAATAATAATTTGTAATTATCTGTCTCTTCTCTCCTGTTGCAATCCTTTAACTTTATTTCATATTTTCAATCCTCTTGGCCATTTGTCCACCTCTGTAATCCCTCTCTCTACTTTCCTCCAACGTCGAGTGCTGCTCCCTTCCCCTTTCTCCGCCTCTCTCTCCTTCCCAGCCCTTACAACCGATACTACAACCACACCACACAATTATAACCCCCCCTCCCCCTCAATTACACTCACCGTCACCCCAAGACAGATCTCTCCAGCAAATATGTCCCCCCCCCCCCCCCTCCCTGGAACACACACAAACAAACAATTCGCTTATCTATTAAATCTGTTCATAAAATCCTCCTTAGCTTGTTCAGATCCGTGCCTATTGGTAGACAACCAGTTAATGGGCGTGGCCAGCACGAGGATAACCAGTCCCTCATTGGTCACTCACAATAGTGCGTCAGCCAATGGCACTGTGTACAATTGTTTATTATTAAAAAATTTAAAAAATGGGTTAGGAAACTTTATTTTACCGACATGCAAATTGCTCACAGGAGATATTAACGCCTGAGTGGGATCTATACAAGGCCCCAGCCGTCTTCAAGGGACACATCATGGCAATAATCAGCTTTCTCTTTCATACAAAAAAAAATATATAAATAAAAAGAAGTGGGAATACATGAAGGAACCCTCGGCTGGCCGCCGACCCCAGCTCCAGGCTACTCTTGGGTCCGCACATGCCAGCCACAAGACAATATAAACCAACAAATATTTATACCCGGTCATATTATATAATGCGCTGAAGACTTATTTGATGTATATAATTCGTATTTTTGTATATTAGGCATTAGGCAGTGGTAACATTATATGGTAAAAGATTTTATGTAGGCTTTAATTTGTTATGTACTTTCAAGGACTCTAGGACGAAGGCTGAGAGGAATGTTTGGCGAAGGGTATGTCGGCCGAGCGGACAGCACGCGGGACTTGTGATCCTGTGGTCCCGGGTTCGATCCCAGCCGCCGGCGAGAAACAATGGGCAGTTTCTTTCACCCTATGCCCCTGTTACCTAGCAGTAAAATAGGTACCTGGGTGTTAGTCAGCTGTCACGGGTTGCTTCCTGGGGGTGGAGGCCTGGTCGAGGACCGGGCCGCGGGGACACTTAAAAGGCCCCGAAATCATCTAAAGATAGGGTAGAAAAGAGAGGTGAGCTGAGGGCTGGGCTGAGGCTTGGGCTGAGGGCTGGGCTGAGGCTTGGGTTGAGGGCTGGGCTCATAACTGGGAGGAGGTTCGAGAAGTAAAGACAAAATAAGTCCAATATAACGACAAGAGGAGGAAAGGAATTAAATCGAAGACAAGACAACGCTGGACGAGGAAGAGAAGGAAGACGAAGAGGTGGAAAAGAAACGGAAAGTTAGTTAGCAATTGGACAAATTATTCACAATGAAGATCTTAAAAAAAAAAGAAATGGATGAGCAATAATTAAAAAAGGTGTCTGCGTGGTACACAGTGTGTGTGTGTGTGTGTGTGTGTGTGTGTGTGTGTGCGTACGCGCGCGCGTACACAATTTATGTACAGCCACAGCAGTTATATATGCTTGTGGTGTCCCTTCCTCATTATTGACCGAGCCATTAATATATGTAAAAGTGAGCAGTGTTGAGGACCACTGCTCCTGCCGGTCATTCCACTTACTCTTATTATTATTAAAAACTTCTTTCTCATCTCTCTTCTACACCGTCTAATAACCAATTTTGAAATTGCTCATCTTGTTCTACACGTACACAAGAACATTACAAAATGATAACTACTAATAAAACAGGTAGTTAATATGAAAAGACTAAAGAAACAGAACCTTTAATTATACTACTTCTCCGATGATGCCGGAGACACCACAGTTACGATAATTAACTCTCCGTGTATGGGAAGCAACAATTACGACCTGTGTAGGATAATTCGACCAAACATCAATTTCAAAATTGTCACTACCCGTACGCGAAAGTGTAATTAAGCTGTAAATTACGACTAATACTGAGTTTGTTTAGAGAAGTGGTGGGCGGGTACCTTTAATTGTTTACACTTTGGGGGGGGGGGGTTTTCGAAGGTAGGGGGCCAAGAGCTTACACTCAAGCATATTGCCTGGTGGGTATTTAGGGCAGAGGCGCCTGGCAAGTGGAGCCCGGCCCCACACAGATACACAGATGTGGAGCTGGGGCCCCCACAGATGTGGAGCCCGGCCCCACACAGATACACAGATGTGGAGCTGGGCCCCCACAGATGTGGAGCTGGGCCTCCCACAGATGAAGGAAAGTATTCCAGCTCGTACATCTCTACCTCCTTCTCTTTCTCCAGCTGTTTATTACTTCTTTCTACTGTTCTTAAAATCTATCTTTTTTTCCTTCGGTGGATACTGGAGTACACAGCTTATGACTACTGGTAATAGACTTAGAGCTTTCTTTTCCCATAACTCATGGTAAACCTTACCCTACTGGTTTTACCTGGAACACGTCTCGGCAATAGGTTTTCTACCATGTAGAGCGAGCAGTTCAGGACTGGTGTCCAGCCCTGGTTGATCCGGTGTGTGTGTGTGTGTGTGTGTGTGTGTGTGTGTGTGTGTGTGTGTGTGTGTGTGTGTGTGTGTGTGTGTGTGTGTGTGTGTGTGTGTGTGTACATCTAAGCAAACAAAAACGTCCAGGAGCATAACTTCTATAAGAATCCGAGTGTCTTGAAGAACAATCCCTATAACTTTATCGAGTGGGAGGTTTTGAATCACACCTCACTACAGTCTTATTGAGTATCAGAACTTGAAGCATACCCCCATTACCGAGTCTTATTGAGTTCTACGTTAAACATTGTGTATGTGTGTCTGGGGTGCTTCGTAAATTCTTGCATCTTTATCCACATATTCAACAGCTATCACCACGTGTGGTCAGGCATACTCTACTCTGATGGAGACATTATATATATCAGTCCCGGGGACCAGCACCAAGCAGTACTGACACAGGTGCTTTACAGTGTTGCCTATCATGGCCTAACAAACGCTAAAAACTCTTAGAACAACCAGAGAATATGACCGTAAAGCGTGCAGACATGCGCTCTCCTCGCAAGCTCGCTCATCGTAACAATAGGCAATAAAGGCAGTAAACAGTTTCAGGAAATTCAGTCAGTAGTGCTTGCTCAACCGCATCATGTCTATAGCAGCAGGGCATAACACAAGGCACAATAAAAGTGAATCGTGTAATGTGTGAGTGGCGATCCGCTATACGATGTGTAGACAGTTCACATATCAGGGGAAATAACCTACAAGACGAAGGCTAGAAGAGAAAGCCAGAGTGAAAGACACTGCTAGAGAGGCCAGAGTGGAAGACGCTGGTAGGGAAGCCAGAGTGAAAGACGCTGGCAGAGAGAGAGTCAGAATGGAAAAAGTTGGAAAAGAAGGTCAGAGTGGAAGAGATCTAGAGGAAGACCAGCTGGAATGGTGCAGGATGGGAGGGAAGAAGAGGAGAGATGGGGTGGAGGTCTGAGACAAGGGGGGCGGCACAAAAGCATGCCACCAGTGAAGTGTGTCAGTGTGTGAGTGTGTCGGAGGGTGGGGTAGGGAGGAGTGAGAGGGCTAGAGAGAGAGTGTACAATTATTAATTCCTGGGAATGTCCACTTTCGTCACGATGTACACCCAAGATGGTCCTAATTGAACAGTTACTTAGCTATATCAACACGGACTGAGAAATGTCTTCTTGTTTTTGCTGTCGCCTCCTTTTCCCACGTCCTAAATCCTTCCAGTCATTGTGAAATATCTAAGATTAACTTTATTACTATTGAAAATCAATGAATTCAATGCCACAGTTTTATCTGGAACCTTTTCCAAGACTACTCACAGGATGGGTACTACGAACATAATAAATTAACTGCACCTATGTACTATGTTTATCTATGTTGAAGGTAGAAAACTAATTAAGAACATATGAATGTATGTGTACATTCATCTAAACATTCTTGAAAGCGCTGCCTTCTGAGCCCCACCTAATTACCTGTCAGTTGCTTAATGCTTTTACTTGAGACTCGCCTCGACCAATGTTTGACAAAACTTATGACCATTTCACCCCATCACCGGGCTGTGACTCGCTCAGGCGACGGGCGACCCTGATGACCCTTCACCTCGTCAAACTTATCGTATTGTGTAGTCAAAATAGGCATTTACTAAAACATAAACAAATATCATTATTATTCATTAGAATTTTGTGAATAGTTAGGCAAAAATTAGGTTAAGTTAGGTTCTGTTGAACCTAACCTGTCGAATGTATAGTTCTGTTCTGGTATAAGCAGTGCGTGACTGAATCATTTAGAGAAGTGCGATTCGAGCAGAGTAAGCGAATTAAGTGAAAAATACATAGATCATCAATTGTGAGTCTTGTGGTATCTCTCATTCATAAACAGGAGCTGTGGCTGCTAGATTAACAAGCATTTGGTTATTATTGATGAAGACGGACTGCAATTTGCTACGTACTCTGGAAACAGAATGGGGATTTTCTAGAATATAAAGAAATGTTATGTATATTGTAATTGAATGAATAGTTAGGCCTAGGATGGGCTAAATTAGGTGTTTTTCTTCTGTTGGCAATTTCTGTATTTGCATTACGTGGGTGACGCATTTAGCGAAGTGGAATTCGAAAACAGACAGAGAGCAAAGCATTGATTGAGAAAAGTTCGAAGGAAATCAGTTGTGAATCGTCTGTAAAGTGTTTTGTATTCAAAACCAGGGGGGTATGGGGGGGGTAATATTAACGAGCATCTAGTCGTTGTTTATGAGGACGGGCTGTGAGCCCAACGAAGATCTACATCATATTACTGACATCAACAACAAAGGTCTGAACCAGAGACCTTTAGACTTTGGGCATTACCTGAAGATTTGCGACGCATTGTAACGCAAAGGCGGCGAATGTTCAGGTGTCCAACTGCGGTTCCTTCCATATGTTTATTTTCATCACATTTACTTTAAATACCAAATATAGTTTACAAATAAAGCTCAAGAAGTAAGGACATTCATTATTTTTACATGTTCTCGATGCAAATTTGAAATACTTCTTTTGGGTGAATTGTGTCTCCCATTGTGGTGTACAGGAAGCCTGTTAACTTTATTGAGAGGCTCGTAGGTCGCCGACTAACATTTTCAAGGATCCAACTCACAACAATCGCCTAACACTCATGTAACTCTTTACTGCTAGGAGAACAGTGGGATCACGTGTAAAGAAACGCGCTCCAATGGCATGTTCCATTCGGGAATCGAACCCGGAACCTATTAGCTAGAAACAGATTGGACTGACTACGGCGCTGCAGAATTTTGCACTGTTTTGGAAGAAAGTTTAAAACTTAAAACAACAAAGGTACAAGGGTTATGTGGTCGTCATTTAACCCGATGAGCCTCGAACACTAAGATAACCTTGGTAGCCTCAGTAGCCTGGGTACACAGTTTACAGCCAGGACGCGTGCAAGAGGCTGTAGGGCCCAGCATACCAATACCCTGGGCACCGCGTCCGCCCCGTGCTCTCACTTGCTCCATGTGAACCTCCAACACTTGAACAATATGCGGAGAGATTATAATTACAGAGCTGGTAATTACTCTCGTGTACCACAGCTTAGGGAAAGTTGGTCGACATGTTGCTTGAAGTTGAAGTTGGACTTGAGTATGCTGCTCTACTGTCCGCCAATGGCCATGTCGTCGACGCAGCGAGACTTGGAGTAATAAGATTTGCCGAGTGCTCTATAAGGTCTAAAATTAGAAAATAAACGAGGAATAGTCTTTTCTTCTCTACCTATATTGCAACAATCTCTCAACGAATGCAATTCCGGAAATATAAAGGTACCTAGCAAACATCTTGACTTAATAAGACATTATATATTCTAGCTAATGAGGCACTAATTAAACCAAACGCGCATGCAAACTTCTTCATTTAATGATGTACCAAATACGCTACCTACGTTACAGAATTCATGAATTAATTGTTTGTTTGTTTTCCTACAAGACAATTCATATTCTGGGAAAATACTTACGTCGTATACAGAAACTTCAACCTTCATTGTAGTCTGAAGTGTTAGAGCAGTAAGCAGGAAGAAGCCCCAGAAAGGCAGCGACGGCACAGTGGGAATACACACCAACAGGTCTATACCAGTTGATTGACAGTTGAGAGGCGGGACCAAACAGACAAAGCTCAACCCCCGCAGGCACAAATAGGCGAGTACACATCCCGGTTCTCAGTATATGTACACTAAGAGTTTACTTTATTCCTGGATTATATTCAGGACGAATGTATACTTGCTGGATGGTCAGAAAACTGTTGTGACCTGAATTTGACCTCCAGAGGTCAAAAAGATTTAAGCCTAACATAAACCAAAACAAGAGCAGGACGAGTTGTTTGGCCACGTTTTCTTACACCTGATGCTCCTGTTATCGTGGCACTCGAATCCGGGGTTTCATTCCCATCCCAAATCCTTATCCTGACCCCTTCCATGCGCTATATAGTCGTAATGGCTTGGGGCTTTCTCCTGATAGTTCCCTCCCCTCACCCGGGAGTTAGGCGACTGTTGTGGGTTGCTTTGGAGTTTGTTTTTATATTTTTTATAAAATATGCCTATATACAGGCGATTGTCAAATGCTTCCATTTGGTCTTCAAAAGCCGTAAGCATACATTCCTTTATTTAATTAATTACACATCTAAAAATTCGAATGTATCACGCAAGTGAAAAACACTGTGGCTTCGTTCACTGACTTGTTCAAGTTACTGCTACGTCGGACACCTGGAAGTAAGAGTATTCACTCTCAATCAAGCAACGCAACCTTGTAATATCGATATTTCCACTTCCTCTGTTAAAAAAGAAATATATATACATGTGGTGGAATCCATGTCAGTAAACACAATAAACCATGTTTAGTGCCGCGAGAGAGAGAGGTGTGGGGGAAGGGGGCCACCATCAGTACGGGATTAGCATTTTAAAAACACTACAATCACCTTCTGTGGTTGATTGTTCAATAAATGCTTGAACTATATGTTTAACAGATCTCTCACCCTATCCGTGGAGGACAGAAGAAAATGTATATATGCTGGTTAGCATTGTAAATGTGTGGCCACGTCTGTGGTAGTAAATAAATAAATAAAAAAGTACGCACGTCAAGGGCGGACTCTGCCAGAGATCCATCCCACCGGGAAGCTTCCCCCTGCGAGCACCTCCAACATTCCTCCCAGATGGCGGCTGAGATACCCCGAGTCGCGGATCGCACCCTGAAGGCGCTGTCCACCTCCCTGATGCTCTTACTCTCCATACATACAAATGTCGCAATTCTTTATTATTCATTTTATTGCCTTCTTTTATGTCCTCGTGGTTTTTATTTTATTGTTTGGCCATGTGGTATGTAATCTTGTCTTGAATGTTTGTTTTGATGCCTTTCTCTACGTTCAAAGACTATTAAAAAAAGAGTTTTTTTTTTAGAAAAGAGAGAGAGAAAAAAAAGAGAGAAAAGATAAAAAAATGTCACATTTATTTATTTATTTATTAATTTATATACAAGAAGGTACATTGGGTTTGTGAGAATACATAGCATAGTATTTACAATCTTGTAATGCCACTAGTACGCGCAGCGTTTCGGGCAGGTCAAATATACAACATGTATATTTAGGTCAAATATACACATGTATGTTTAGATCAAGCTATAAAGAGGACACGGGAAGAGAAGAGGAGACTTCGCGCTCACTATAGCCCGAACTACATGGACATTTCGTTCTGATTGGCTAAATCTAAAACAACAACAACAGGTCTGGAGAAACATATGTAAACACGAAAGATATCCTAGAGTTGCGGGTGTTGTGTTCCAGACAATGATCATATTATCGACAGCAAACACCCGCATACTTACTTACCTTCGGGTCAAATAATCATTAAAAGGCGTATTGTATATCAAGAGTCAGGTCAATTTAGTTTCAACCCGATTATCCTCATTAAGGTAGAATGAATACGTCACAGCACGTCAGGTCATCCAAAACGTCAGGTCACCCAATACGTCACAGCACGTCAGGTCACCCAAAACGTCAGGTCACCCAATACGTCACAGCACGTCAGGTCACCCAATACGTCACAGCACGTCAGGTCACCCAATACGTCACAGCACGTCAGGTCACCCAATACGTCACAGCACGTCAGGTCACCCAATACGTCACAGCACGTCAGGTCACCCAATACGTCACAGCAGCAATACGTCACAGCACGTCAGCTCACCCAATACGTCACAGCACGTCAGGTCACCCAATACGTCACAGCACGTCAGGTCACCCAATACGTCACAACAAAAGTTGAGTGACTGAGTGTGTTGAAGTCATCATAAAGTTCATCATGAGAGTCATTATGGTTAATTCTTGGTAATTAAATAACCCAAAAAGTTGAAAACCTTGTGAAAATAACAAGACAATAAAACCTTAGGGAAAAAAATATTTGGAAATGTCTTATTCAAGAAGAAACAATTGTTAACAGAAGTATTGAAAATTCACTAGTAACGCTGACGCCTACAAGTATATAATCGGGGAAGATATCATTATTTACAAGATACTGATCAGGATAACATTCCCAGGGGGAAAATTAACCTTACAGCAAAGCCGGCAGGAATTCTGTTCAGAATTCTTCGTCCACACAACATTTTATCATGAAGGAAGGAAGGAATTATTACGGGGAAAGCGCCAAGCCAGGACAACTATATAGCACTTGGAAGGGGCCAGGATAAGGATTTGGGATGGGACGGGGAGGGAAGGAATGGTGCCCAACCACTTGGACGATCGGGGATTGAACGCTGACCTGCAAATTCAGCTTCCGTCTTAGCAATACGGAAGCGAGCACTCGCCTATATAGGGGCCTATGGACCGGTGGTCTACGTCTTCGGCTCACATCAAGAGACCCTGGTTTAATACCCAGGTGTAATAGAAACGATAGAACAGCGTTTGCTTTCATCAGATACCTCTGTTCACCTAGCAGTAAATAGGTGTCAGACAACTGTTGTGTGCTGCGTCCTGGGAATATGTGCGTGTAATATATAATTGATATGATAGAGAAACTAAGTCGGGATTTGGTACATTAGGCGTTTCCACCGGAGCGTTGAAAGGTGGGGTCCATGAGCTAACACCTCGATCCAGCAGGAACAAGTAGGCGAATACAATGTTAGAACACAAACATAATAGGAGCCGTCAGAACAGAAGAAAAGCCCCTCTTCTGTTGCCTGTTATCAAGGCTAAGATTCGAAGCCACGCAGCTCAACAAGAATGTCGTGCATTTGTGTAAGCTGGTTACAGTTGCATTTCCCCTTTGTAAACTCACATCAATGACACAATGTAAAAAACATATCTCGAACATTGTTTATGTAGGACAGACGTAAATTTGTGTATTCATGTATGTAGGTGAGATTACCAATTTAAAAGCACTACAACCATCTTATGTGGTTGATTGTTCAATAATTCATTGAATAATATGTTTAACAGATCTCTAACCCTGTCCATGGAAGACAAGAAAATGTATCTATGCTGGTTAGCATTGTAAATGAATGGCCACATCTGTGGTAGAAAATACAAAAAAATTACCCTGCCTGCCTGCCACTCTACACAACTGATAAGGCCATACATACCCTGCCTTCCGCCACTCAGACAACAGATAAGGCCATACATACCCTGCCTTCCGCCACTCAGACAACAGATAAGGCCATACATACCCTGCCTTCCGCCACTCAGACAACCAATAATGCAAAACATACCCTGCCTTGCGCCACTCAGACAACTGATAAGGCCATACATACCCTGCCTTCCGCCACTCAGACAATTGATAAACCCTTACATTGTCCATGGAGGTGGCTGGAAGCACCTTAACAACATCAACATTAAGCTGTACCCGGACCCCGCCAGACACGTGATGCGGTCGGATGTTTCTGGCGAATATTTAACAGGCAGTGAAAGGGAGCCTAATGTTCATAAAGATCTTATCAACGTGGCAGGAAGGTGGCTGGTCTTAAGGTGATCCCTTCTGTTCCTAGTGCTTTGTTAATGATGGAAAATACCCGTGTGTGTGTGTGTATAGCCTTTCAAGTATATATTTGTTTATATCGTTCCAAGTATATCCGTGTGTATATCCTTCCAAGTATAACCTTGTCTATATCCTTCCAAATATATCCTTGTCTATATTCTTCCAAGTAGAGTTATTTTAAATAAAGATTCAGTAGTAGCTGGCACTTTAGTGAGGTTCAAGACAGTACAGTGGTCTACGTTCTCGACTAAAAATTGATGACCCCGGATTCGATCCCCGAGCGAGACGAACGGTTGGGCACGCTTCCTTTTACCTGATGCACTTGCTCACCTATCAGTAAGTAGGAACCCAGAAGCCTGGCCTTTTTTGTAAGTTGCATCCTGGGAAGATCAGTAGCCTTCCTAGTAACCTGGGAAGTATATCTGAAAGCCGGTTTTATTGGATAAAAAAAAATGTTGATCTTAATTAAACAATAGCTATCAACGTCTAAGTGACTCTCAGCGCCCAAGAGGAACATTACGTACAGCGCCGGACCTCTCAGAACTCAGCAGGAGCATAACAGGGGAAATTGAATTCTCTCAGCGCCCAGCAGGAGCATAACAGATGGCATTTAACCCTCTCAGCGCCCAGTAGCACCATAAAAGAGGGCATTTAACCCCTCTCAGCGCCCAGCAGGAGCAAACAGAGGGCATTGAACCATCTCAGCGCCCAGGAGGTGCTTAACAGAGGACATTGAACCCTCTCAGCTTCCAGCAAGAGTATAACAGAAAACAATGAATCTCTCAGCTCCCAAAATGGGCGCTGAGAGTCAGCGTTGACCTTACAGTAATTGCCCAGGAAGAGCATCAACGACGGCCTAGAATATCTCACCCCCCCCCCAACCCCAAAAAATAAAACATCACAGATGTTGTTGTTCTACTAAGTGCCAAAGAGGAACACCGTAAATTTGGAACGCTCGCGAGAACGGGCTGCTTTATGAGCATTAATATCGCTTCAAGATATCAATCTTACGACCCTATTTACAGTCTTCATGGTCGCAGTTGCCAACTAATTGTGGCACTCTACTTACGAACTGTGGTAAATTTTCTTAAGTTAATCTCGGGCATTAGGAACCTCCCTCGTGTAAAGGATTTGAAAAACTAAATTTATATTTCATGGAAACGCGTAGATTAAGATTGTACATGATTTAAGTGTACAAGTGAATGAAAAGAATAAGCAAGGACATGCATCGAATTCTTAACGTATCAACCCAATTAAAAACACGAAACAATGGATTAAAGTTTGAGAAATCTAGATTTAGAAAAAAATAGGCAAGCAGCTGTGCTGAAAGTAGCGTTGCAGATCTGTGCAGCAAATTACGTATTAACGTCTTAGAAGGAAACTCGCTGGAAATTTTCAAGAATATGGCCAATAAACCTTTTACAGATGTCTTTATTCTTAAATTCTTTATTTAAGCTGACCGAGTGGCTCCCAGCATATACCTGACAGTTCCCTCGTACATGTGGCTCCTGACACCTGACCACACCATCCTTTCATACTTGTGGACTAACAATTTTCTAAATAATTCCCGCCTCTCTCCCTAACCTCCACGATCTTTCCCCTTCACATTTCCCTTTCCCTTTCCCTTTCTCTTCTACACTACCTGTCTCTCACGTCTTTTCTTCGTTTGCTTTAGTATATTCTATTATACTCCAATCTCCTCCTCCCCTTCTTATTCAGTACTTCCTATAATATTTACATTTCCCTCCTCCTTTTCAACCTTTAATATTGTCTTCCTCCTCCCCAGGATTCTACTTTAGCGTATTCCAATCCCACTCTACTTTCTAATCCCAGGTGCCCTACAGTCCATGTTATCCCGGACTAGTGGAACAGTCAAATACGTCCCTCTAATCTTAGCAGCGTTTTGTAAATTACTCAAAGAAATGTATAATAATACAGCTATTATGAGAGGATTATAATATATAATTACAGCAACAAAAAATAGGAAAAGGGAATATGGACTTTCTAAGATGATCAAGACAGGGTAGATATTCACTAGTCCTTTCGGGAAGGGTCAGGAAAAAGCCATAAACTCCTTCGTCTTTTAACAGGAAATATATAGATACCACAACAAGTCTAGACGAGCTCAAGACGGTACAGACACAAAGAACTGATAAAAATAATTAGAAAGACAAACTGCAATAGTTTCGACCATTCAGGCGAGTGTTTCGACCTGTTTCGACCATTCAGACGAGTGTTTCGACAATTCAGACGAGTGTTTCAACCATTCAGGCGAGTATTTCGACAATTCAGACGAGTGTTTCAACCATTCAGACGAGTGTTTCGACAATTCAGACGAGTGTTTCAACCATTCAGGCGAGTATTTCGACCATGTAGGATACAGGAGTGCGGAAGGAGGACGTGACACACAACTGGGACAACTTGACGACACATGGAGACATGGGATGAGGGGGGAAAACACTCCGGAATTAGGCTGACATTAAATAATTTACAAGAGTCTGTATAGCCGTTCTTCTTGTTTATCCAGGTCCAATATTACCTATAATACTGCTTTAAACATGACGTGATTTAAATTTTGTCACTATAGTTCACAGTTAGCCTCTAATTAAAAATAATAGTGAGATTAATTGTTTCGTCAAGCTGTTGATGATGTCGATGCTTAAGCTGGTGCTGATGGTGATGCTGCTACTGATGATGGTGGTTATGGTGTTGCTACTGATAGTGATACGTCATCTCCAGGCACGATAACTACTGATGGTGATGATGGCGGTAAGGAAGACGGAGGTCCCGGTTAGCGCTAATGATAATATGGGAACACAATGGAGACGGAGGCTGCTGAAGACACACCGGACGTCGTGGCGGGAGGCCAGGGCGGAGGAGGAGCCACCTACCGGAGGAACCACCTACCTCTCTTTATGGGTTAAACATTTGTATAATAAGTTTGCTTCATCGCTAGGTGGGAGCCACGCCCGTGCCTCCCACCTAGCGCCCAGCCACGCCCGTGCCTCCCACCTAGCGCCCAGCCACGCCCGTGCCTCCCACCTAGCGCCCAGCCACGCCCGTGCCTCCCACCCAGCGCCCAGCCACGCCCGTGCCTCCCACCCAGCGCCCAGCCACGCCCGTGCCTCCCACCCAGCGCCCAGCCACGCCCGTGCCTCCCACCCAGCGCCCAGCCACGCCCGTGCCTCCCACCTAGCGCCCAGCCACGCCCGTGCCTCCCACCCAGCGCCCAGCCACGCCCGTGCCTCCCACCCAGCGCCCAGCCACGCCCGCCTTATAGACTCACAGTTGCAGGTCGCGTGCTAGCCAGCGAGCCTCCGCAATAATAAAACAAGGAACCATATCAGCTGTTCAGATCTATGCAAATTGACAATGCGAGCCTTTAGGTGGTAGAATGTGCATGTATATTCAACACGGCTATTACAACTCCAGACCTCAACCAAACACGATGTAAGAATGCCACAAATATTATTATCCTCTTTCTTGAAAATGTACTTAAATTAAATGATTATTAATAATGTCACTCTAATATTATTATGTTATATGACAATACAACTAATAATGAAAATGATACACATAGAGTAATCACTCAAACGTGACTGTATCAATGAGAAAATCCATTTTTTAATCTATACGGTGGGTAGACCCATGAACACACCCCTAGACAACCAGGCCACGATATGGTCAAAGAATTGCAAACTGGAGTTTCTACTGAACACACAAGGGTTTCCCGAGGCTTCTACTGAAGCCGGAACAGGATTTTTACACAAAAGCACATACACAAACAGATACAGAGTCTTCAGAGCCGGTGTTCCAGCTACAGAAGTTGCCTCAGGAAACCCTCGTGTGTTCAGTAGAAATTCCAGGCTGCAATTCTTTTGACCATGTTGTGGCCTGGTTGTCTGCGGCGTGTGCTTAACCCACAGCATAGGTTCGAACCCTCATCACGGCTCCTACGGATTTTCTCAATTAAAATGATAATAATAATACCCATTATTATTATAATTATTATTATTATTATTATATATTTTTTATTTATTATACAGTATAAATTATATGGATGACTGGAAGGAAAATTAATGGGGGAAGAGCTTCAGGGGAAAAGAGATATATATATATAGAGAGGAATGAAGGCGAGACATGAGACAGAAAAGTTGTGTCAGCATTTACTGTTATGATCAGCTGAGTTTGTTTACATACGGTGACAATGAGTTAATGTGAGTGTATATTACGTCAAGCAAAGCGCAAGTATACGCAAGAGTCTTCATCCTAATAATATAAATATCAGTACGCTCGACCAAACATCATTTATTCGCAAACATTTCTTGAACAAATAAAATAAAATATATCTTTATTCTTTCACCCAAATAGACGAAATAAAAGCCAGACCAAAATACGTCTCAACAGATAGCTTCGTAGTGAAATTTAATAAAGTGAGGAGCAAGGTGGTTGCATACTTCCTAAATCAGAGGAAATGCCTGCGTATGCTGACCAGGACATGCAAGACAGTGGTCAACACGCCTACAACAACACTCCTCCACCCTCTTCTCTTGCAACATTTCAATACCATGGACGCCGAAGCCCATTTCCAGCTGAAATATTGTTTAAATATGACAAATATATACCTAAACCCAGCCTGTGTCTCCTTGATAGCGTCTCTGCTAGACATGATACTCGCGGTGGTGCCCTACACACACACAGCCACATTTACAACGAAATATGGAGATTATGGTAGTCGAGTCGCCTGTTGAGTCTTTCCCAACCTTATTAATATGTACATAACCTTGATTTAGTCTTTAGTACTTCTCATTGCAGGGTAACTTGCACAAATATAATAGGTGTCAGAGTCGTAGGGGCGCACTTCAGCATATGAATTTAGATATCAAGTTGCAGCCTGACAAAGGATTATAAGAGGTAACTGATCAATAGTATTTCAAGTTCTAATATCCTGGATATGATTATATACGCTGAAGGGTAATTCAGACTCAGTCCAAGGCTGGTAGGCGAGGCATAAAGAGCTTAGGTCTATCCTCTAGTTATTGTTAGGGGACACACAGTTGACACAACCACGAACCACACACACATGATACTCACAACCATGCAACGCACCACGCACACACACACACACACATTCACACACACACACACATACACGATACTCACTACCACACACACACCCACAAACGATACTCACTATCACACACACACCCACACACGATACTCAGAAACCACGCACCATAGACTCATTTACAATACACACTCTCACCCATGACAGGCCATTCATATTTTGGTTACATTAGCTTAATGAACGTGTGGGTTACAGGGTAACATGACATGTTCAGTTCTTGAGCCATTATGATCCTTTGTAACCTTCCACTACCACTCACAACATGGGTATGAGGTCCAATATCCACTACCACTCGCAAGATGAGTATGAGATGCACCAGTGTTCATAGGATGAATATCAGGTTTACTCACAGGATGGGTGTGGGGTCCACTAACACTCGCAAAATGGGTATGATATCCAATACTACCCACAGGATTAGTATGGGGTCTTCTACCTACCCCAGAATTAGTGTGGGGTCCTCTACCACCCACAGGATTAGTATGGGGTCTTCTACCAGCCACATGATTAGTATGGGGGTCTTCTACCACCTACAGGATTAGTATGGGGTCTTCTACCATCCACATGATTAGTATGGGGTTTTCTACCACCCACATGATTAGTATGGGGTCTTCTACCTACCCACAGGATTAGCATGGGGTCTTCGACCATCCCACAAGATTAGTATGGGGTCTTCTTCCACCCACAGGATTAGTATGGGGTCTTCTTCCACCCACAGGATGAGCATGAGGTGCATAATATATGTACTAAAAACGAAAGCACTCTCAGAAACGCTCTATTCACTTTAACGTAATCCCTAGCCTCTTTCTCCCTCCCTCTCTAAGACCCTCTGCTTTCCTTCTTCCTACCCATCTTAAAATCGTCTTTTTCTCTGCTTCCCTTAGCCCTAACAACCTCCAGTTCCCTTTGTGTCTTACTGCTCTCATCCTTCTCTTCTCAGCGCACTCAAGATAATAACTTGTTGCGAGGAAATCAGGCTACTTTGAGAGGGTGAAAATGAGGCAGAAAGGTGAGAAGGAACTCAAGGAATGAGAGGAAATAATATACGGAGGGAAGGAAGGTAGAGGGAAGAGGGCCGGCGTGAGGTAACCAGGGAGAGGACGTGGCGTGTGCCGTGTCAACACGGCCGCACCGCAAGTCAACATGGGAGATGGTTCCTTGCTCCGGTTGTCGATTTACTCTCTTGATGACCTTCCCTTCTCTCTTAATTTATTCCTTCTTTACCTTTTCATTTTTTTTGTAGGTCTTGTTTTTCTTGCACCCGGTATTATTTGTCTGGTTTTAGCCTATGATTACCTCTCGCTCAGATTTGTCACTTTATTTTCGGTCTGCGTTCCTTCATTTTCATATATTCTTATGTCCTCATCTCACTCTCTCTCTCTTTCCTCCCCACCCCCCTCTCTCTCTCTCTCTCTCTCTCTCTCTCTCTCTCTCTCTCTCTCTCTCTCTCTCTCTCTCCACCTATCTTAATCACTTTGCAATTATTCGGTATCTGTATATATTTGATTATGTTTTAATCTGCAGAAGCCACCCACTTCAATTTGAGTTTAAAACTAAATAACTAAGTATGAAATACTCAGGAAAATAAATTTTAAAAATACTAATTTTTCTTGTAATGATCAAAACCCCGTGAAACTTCAAACTTGTCTAGAATCTAAATTCAAGTTTTTATTCCCACATATAAGCAAAACCTGCCTTTTTCACTTACTTTTACTCTCACCGCAGACTTCGCGAACAGGTAACTGGGGCACAAATATTGTCTCAGGAGTGTGTGTGTCCTCCACACACACACACACACAGTCTGTTCAGTCTGGTGTTCACAACGGCCTTGATCGGCCGAAACGTTCATCTCCCTTTTCCATTTTTCTCCGTATATATATATATATATATATATATATATATATATATATATATATATATATATATATATATATATATATATATATATATATATATATATAATGCACCTAATAGCCAGAACCGAAATTAACGGCGAAACTCCCATAGAAATATAGAAATTCATAATTATTGACCTTTTAACCAATGATAAGGTCATGCAGCAGAAATCTCTTCTGTGTAGTCTTAAGACCTGTTTATACAATTGCTCCACCGTGACAAAAATGCATTTGTGAATTGTTTAGGAGCACGTGGGAGCGTTGGGAGCACGCTACGCATCCCCTCAAGCGTATACATCCCGCTGTGCCTGGTATCTTAATGACGAGTTGAGTTAATTTGGAGTGTCCATAATTAAGTTTAAAGCGCTCGTCTTTCCCAGTAATGCCTTCAGTGTGACAGTGCCATCTGTGAATAAATTCTTGGATGGCAGCAACACATTGTCGACGTCTGTTCTGCAGTTATGGAAGGCACTGAGACACACTCAAACCTGTTTCCGTCCGCCTTTGTTATTTGGCGACGAATTTCATCCGAGTGTCATTATTATGCAGATATTTTATCACAGTGCACACGTAAGCGTCTGAGCGTACTGGAATTACTTTCAGTCAGCTTGTATCTCGTGCAGTAGGATTTACGGCTGACACGTGGTGCGGTCAAGTCATAGCTGACACGTTGCGCAGTCATGTCATTGCTGACACGTTGCACAGTCAAGTCATTTTTGACACGTTGCGCGGTCAAGTCCTGGCCACCACGAGGTCAAACCAGGAACTAGGTAATGTGACTGCGCTCTTTCAATGACAACCCAACAGGATATCTCAGGGAGTAATAGGAAAAGTTGTGCTACCTTATTTACTGAGAAGCCCTAGTATATGTATATGAATACTCACAGGATACATGTTGCATCGTACACAAGCTGATTTGGGAACGGATTTTTAAAACCCTCCCGTAACCTTACCCAACCGAGCTTAAAAGAGCTTATCCAAAGGTAATCATAACCTAACCTAACCTAACCTAACCATATATACGATTTGGACAATCAGAAAACAGGCTCTGTCGAACCACCTAGTGTAGTAGGCATCCACCAGTCTCATAGTGTACGACTTGGCAATACCCAGCAGAGGAGAACCACTTATTAGTCACAATTTATATTACCTTACAATTTAGCCTCATTAGTAAAATTATATTTAATGAACATAAAACATCATTTATAAACCAAAGGGTTGTGATATTATTCGAGTGATGATATTATTCAAGTGATATTATTCAAGCATTTAAACCGTTCAGTACTTATTTAACTGACAATTGGCAAGATTTCCGCAAGCACAAGTCCCGATTTAACAATTGCTGCTTAACAAGCAAAGGATCCCAACTAGGGAGCCAATAGTTACAAACTTCTTTCAAGACCATAATTCACAGCTTCTAACAAGATAATATTTAGCAACTTCTAGGAAGAAAATATTTACTCTCACAAGTGCGAAAGTGTTAAACAAATTCAATAACATAGGCACAGATTTATAGCAGTCTAATTGGTCATAAAGTTTTCGTACGGTAATGGTGTACACTGTACAAGTTTAGTCATTTAAATTATCAAAAGCAAGCTCTGAAAACATTAAACTTAACAAGAGAAGTTAATCAACCCTACTTTGTCCCATCCTAACCTAACGCATCTTGCCGATAGGTTAGGATGCGTTAGGTTCTGGTATAACTTCTGGTATAACCAAACATACGTATAGCCTAACTTACCTATCGTCCTAGTCAACCTTATCATAACCAAATCTGATTTATCCCATCCTTCCCTAACTTACCTTGTACTAGCATAACTAGGTTAAAGTACGTCATCCTGGCCTAACTTATCCCAGACTAGGCAAAGTTATCCCACCCTTGTCTAACTTATTCACACTAAAGCACATAATTTTCAAAGGAAATTCACAAATATAAATTTAAGAACAACATGCCACTGAAGTATAATAATATACCCCCTTTCAGTATCGATTCCAAACTTGTAAATGCGAGTGGCCGGAACAGGAAAGCAGGACACCTGATGTAGTCCCTGGCTAACCACAGCATATTCCACACACGCACACACACACAAGTCTTAATTCGACACTGTGGTCCGAGCCTCCTGCATAGCCTATGAAGGACGATGAGGAACAACAATGTTCAAGATATAAGTCCACAGCTGACCTTGGAAACCTTTTGTAACCAGTTGTATTATTCATTCAATTATTTGAATACCATTCCTTTCATTAGGTGTTAAGTAACCTTCGGGATTTAAATGTTAGGTTTGAACCTGTCTCACTATCCTACCCGCATCATCATGATCGACCAGCTGTTGCTGCTATAGATAGAAAAGTCGTCGTAATTAACGACTTTCCATGAGCAACTGTTCTGTAGATTTTTTGTGTTAAGATTATTCATTTTCATATATATATTTTTAACAATTAATAAATGGCGGATATCTCCTACACTAAAGAAGGAACTTTCAGTTCAGTCTACTATAACACGCTGCACCCTCAATTTTTGTCCAAGAATTGTTGCTTTTTTCCTACTCTTACCAAGGCGCTTTGAGGAGGATGGGGAGGGTGGGGGTGGGAGGGCCGTCATGCTACGGCGTGACCCAAGGAGCAAGTGTCATGGGTGGGAAAACACACCACATTAGTAGAGGTCACTGGTAAATACCCCTGGGGGTCACCGCCGGGGTACAGGTATTATTAAGTCATGTCTGGGGCCGAGAGCAGCGAAACGCACGTCGCCATAGGACTCTCGGGTGGCTGTTGATGGTTTCACGCTATCGTGGACAGGACCTTCTTCCGGGATGCGTTCCGGGTACTAAATTTTACTGCTTGGTGAACAAAAGCATTTTCTCTCGCTGAACAATTCGACGAAAAACTATTTAATTCTCGGGTGGTAATGTGGGCATCAACGAGCAATCTAGGAAGATAAGGTATAGGTATGTACCTCCTTCACAGTCAGGAGGTACATGTAGCCAAGTTCTGATTGGTCACTGTCAGAGGGTCACGACTGGAAGACACTGGTCTCACACGAGATTTACATAAACATGCGAACCTCAGTCCAAATCAGTACTGGTAATTACTATTCCTTACATATACTTCTCACATATACTCCATAAATACATTGAACAGGGGAATATGCTTTCGGTAGCGAGGGACTACATCAGGTGTCCTGCGCCAAAGATATTCTCATAAATATAACACGTTACTGTGATTTCATTTGTGTATCAGAGGCATTGTTGGGGCATTGTTGATATGAGATGGTGCGAGATGACCAAGTGTTGTGGAGCGGGTGAAGCACTCTGGGGTGGTGCAAGATGGTCAACTACCTTCGAGCAGGCTGCTCACACCAGAAATGACCTAGGATGATTGATACAGTTTACAGGGACTGTGGCTCGGCAATCCTTATCCGAAGGGTACAGGATCACTTCTGGGCACTGGTCACTTCTTCAACTACTGTACTGTAGAAGTACAGTAGACTGTACTTTAGACTGCATCAGGTACGAAGGAGAAATCTTCTACAAATAAATAAGCAGTGTCGCTCATTTGAGTTAGCTTGACGTAGTGAAAGCAGTGTCCTGGATACCATGACACTACAGCACAACAGCCTTGTGCTCCGCTTTCATTGAAAATGTCCTCTGTGTGGATGGAGGTCTAGCAGATTTGGCTTATAATGCCTAAACGTCTAATTATAAATTAGAACGTCTAATGCATAAAAGTAATTATAAACGTAGCATGACAGGATACATGTTCCCGTCATCAAAAAGGCTTAAATGATATAGATTCGCGCATACATAGCACTCAAACACACACACACACCCACACACACACACACACACACACACACACACACACACACACACACACACACACACACACACACACACACACACACACCAAAATGCAAATTTACTGAAAAGCATACAGAGAAGGATGTCTAAACTACTCCTGGGAGTTAATGAGGCTCACCATAGAAGAAATACAAAGAACACGAAAAGGAAGGTAAGATAATCTGGAGGAGAAAGTATTGAGTTAATAAGACAACAGAATACTTGGAATGGACACGAGGACACATCAAGAGCTGAGATAGATCTAAAATAATATAATATCTACAAACAACGGCACGACTTTATCTCTCTAGTTAATAAAATAAAATTATCAGGTATACAGCTTGATCAAAAATATATAATCTTGACTAAAATCGAAGATTTATAATATACTTTATATGCAAAAACGAAAAACACATTAAGAAATACATTATTTTGTATCCTTCGTGTTCCTCCTTTCTATTCATTTCCCTCTTTCTTCTCTTTCATGTTTCACTTTGTCTTGTTCTGCGCAATTTTTTCAGACAGAATAGTGTCCCTCTCCGGCCAAGAATATACGCACTAACTCGACTACGGTAAACTCAAGACATTTCATGTAATTTTCTCCCAAATGACTGGACACAGAAAGGGGTCCACAGTCTTCTTTAACCCAATGGTGGGAGTCTAGAGGAGAAAAACAGGAGGATTGGTAGACGGCTCGTGGAGAGTGGGGCAACCCTTTCACAAGCGACTCACATTATAAGTATTTATTGTGCTCTATAGACTTAATACTATCTCAGAAACTTGCGGCACGTCATATTCTGCTCAAAGGTTTAGGTATCTTGTCAAGCTATGCTACACACTGCAAAAACACACGTATATACATGTGTAATTACCTAAGTGTAGTTTGAAGGATGAGAGCTACGCTCGTGGTTTCTGATTTTCTCAGTGTGTGTGTGTGTGTGTGTGTGTGTGTGTGTGTGTGTGTGTGTGTGTGTGTGTGTGTGTGTGTGTGTGTGTGTGTGTGTGTGTGTGTGTGTGTGAGTGTGTGCGCGCGCGCGCAATTACTGTAAGGAATCACAGTTTCGGAATTTGTAAATATTCTGCTCGAAGTAATTAGAGCTTCAAATATGCTGAAATCGCATGCTCTATCTGGCATTGGTCGGCTTCAGGTGTAAGGTTATCTATCTGACTATTGCTTTCTTAAAGTGGTATTTTGGCCAGTGAGTTTGACATCTGACCCTCCACAGTAGCAGAAGAGTATTTGCATATACATATTAGGCGTTGGTTATCGATATTCGCTGTTCATCCTCCTCCTCCCAACCCTCTGTAATAACTAATGACTCGACTCAGTATAATTGAGGCACCAAGTAAGGATTCGGAAACTCTAAAGTAACAGATCTACAGCTGTGATGTAGAGAGATAACTGCCGTTCTTTCCGGAGTCGGCTTGTACTGCTGCTTCACCAGTCACCCCTGTTGACTGGTGAAGCCCAATACCAATGCAGGCGATGAGTCACAATAACGTGGCTAAATTATGTTGACCAGACCACACACTAAAAGGTGAAGGGACGACGACGTTTCGGTCCGTCCTGGACTCAAGTCTCACAATCGACTTGAGAATGGTCCAGGACGGACCGAAACGTCGTCGTCCCTTCACCTTCTAGTGTGTGGTCTGGTCAACCCAATTATACCATTCTATGCTAAAGTAAACTCAAGAGTTTACTTTAGTGGTGCGTGAACTATGTCCATAATTAAAGCATAATTGCTGGTTGGTTAGTGAGCAACTGAAGTGTCTTCTTAAACTTTCTGAAGTTGACAGATCTTAAGCCCAACATTATACCTAATGTTGGGCTTCGGTCACTAATCATAATTAGGTCTACCTAAGAGTAGTTTACATAAAGCTAAACAAGACATCAATACAGTAAAAACAGTATTCTCATAACGTCTCATTAATTCACTATAAACGTTACAGGTGTCCAAAAAACATCTCTCACCTCAGACATTCAGCTTGAGGAATAAGAGAAAAAGGTAGAGAGCTCTGAGGCAAAATGCAAATAAAATTGTCAAAAACAGTACGAATTTACTAAACTTTGTCTCCAGAGGAGACTAAAGGTCAGACGATCTTCTGGACGTTGTTTATTTTGTGATGGTATTTCTTGAACTTTCCATAATCAAATAAAGAAAAAAAAAGAAATATCTTCCAACAGACCAACTTATTGTCTTTTTATTGTGTCCGGGAACAGGAAACAAAATATGATTAGGTAAAAGTTGTCTACAGAGGTTTAAAGATGTTCATTGGCCTTAACAACGTTCAAATGATGTGTATTGGCCAATAATAACGGTTTTAGGATGTTCACCGGCCCCTAGCAAAGGTTTGAGGAGATTCACAAAACTAGAAATAAGGTATTCATATCATACCCTCCTTGCCAAACTGGCCCTGACAATGTTTGGCAATAGGTATGATATATCATCTCTGTAATATAAGTAAATATTCATCATGTTGCATATTAATTAATTTTAAAAGTATATTATTCAACTGTTTTATTAAGAATGATGTCTCCCTGCCTTATGATGGTGGAAAATGGGATAATTATAAAGTATATTTGTATGTATGAAGTATCTCTCTGTCATTTACATGTGAACCTCGAGAACCCCCGCTATGTGTACTAGTGTTTATATGTACACATCGACATCTCCTGCGTACCACACTAGCACTTACGTACACCTCTGCTACTCCACACTCAAGTCTCGTCCTCGTCGCCACGCCTAATTAAGCTGCCAAAGACAATTGTTCGTTCCCTGAAAGACGGCGGCCACTCTTCTCTCTCTCTCACTCGACGTTCAACATCTTGGGAGACGCATCGCCTCATAAATGTTGTTCCTGCGTGTGGATACCATGATAGGCTGACCAGCACACGTCGTGGATGTGTATGAGCGTACCACTGCATGTTGCAACTCACACCATGCATGTGAATGTGCGCCATAGCATGTTGCAACTCACACCACGCATGTGAGTGTGTACCATAGGCCGTCGTATCACGCAACACTTCCCCCCGGACACCTGACTGGTGTCTGTATGACGGGTTGCGTGAGGCTGTCATTACCCCGAGAATGGAGCCATTGTCCGGACACGACGTCCCCGCCCCGCCTGCCAATACTACACCTGCAGCGCGGCAATCTTCAGCTTCAATTACTGGATGTTCGAAATTACCGGTGTTTTGTTCCCTGCCTGTGACACACGCCGTCTGTATACATACAATCTCAGATAATATATAACTTTATCGACAAGTCATAGGGGAACGCCTCTGTAATAATGTTTTCTGCGGGACTCGCCGGGATACACGATCTTATGGCTTAAAACTATACAAGACGAATGATAAAGTATTTGTATATTTATGTTTTCCTTATGCTGGAATGAAAAGGGAAAGTTAGTGTCACTACACGTATCCAGATGGCCGTATGTATATATATATATATATATATATATATATATATATATATATATATATATATATATATATATATATATATATATATATATATATATATATATATATATATATATATGTACATATATATATATATATATATATATATATATATATATATATATATATATATATATATATGCGAACAAGCCTGAATGGTCCCCAGGACTATATGCGAATGAATGACGGCCGTGATGGTCAAGCGGATTAAGGCGCCCTGTAGTTACCAGTTGCGTTGCTTCTGGGAGTATGGGTTCGAGTCACTTCTGGGGTGTGAGTTTTCATTCATATATATATATATATATATATATATATTATAATATATTATATATATATAAGTAATACCATGCTCGCAACACCATGCATATAATATCATTCGCGTAATACCATGCTTATAATATGTACATAATAATCATGTATATTCTATCATAGATGTAATACCATGTATAATACCATGCCAATATTGCCATGCTGGTAAAATCATGTAAATATAATACAATGCATTTAATATCACGCGTGCAACAGACAGCCAAATGGTACTTTCACAAGAAGTCAACTCATAAGCTGAGTAGGCTCACTCAAACAAACTTAAGCCAAGTATAATTCAGCAAGCTCAAAAGCTCCTGTCATGTTCAAGGAAAGCTCACGTTACCAGACACAACAATAACTCAAAATCAATAACGGTTAGCATTATTTATACACAACATGTAGTTACTGACAATGGCCAGCAATTCGATTACGCATTTCAGTATAAAACACAGGATCAGTAAGTAAAGTGTAAGGGGAGAAGATGAGTTATGAGAGGGGCCTCGAACCTGCGGACGAGTTGGCGGGAGAAAACGCAACAAGATGGCGTGTCCATAAATCTGGGCGAGCCTCATTAAGACTCCGTAAAGGCAGTCACTGCGGCTCGAACTGCTGCTTATACCTCTTTTACCTTGTTTTGGCTTTGCAACTTCATTATGGCTGTCACCTTCGGTCTCCATCTCCCTTCCTCCCTTCCTCACTTACTCCTTCCCTTTCCTTCCTTCTGTCTCCCTAAATTCACACTTGTGGTTCTTCACGTTCCTTAAATGTTTTCTTCTTTCATCATGACTTCTTCGTATCAACATTTTTTTTCGTCTGGTCGTCATTCAGATTTCACTCTCCTTTCTGTGTTTCGTATGTCCTCTTTTCCGCTTTTGTTTTATTCACTGTATTACGTTCTCTTCTTATCACCTTCTTCTAGACCTTATTCTTATTTCTTGTTATTGCCTTTAATATTTTTAGTTTGATACTTTCTTCACCAACCGATGACATTTCACAGTAACCCCTAACTTTCTACAGTGACCCCTAACTTTCTACAGTGACCCCTAACTTTCTACAGTGACCCCTAACTTTCTACAGTGACCCCTGACTTTACCCAGTAAACCCCTGACTTTCTACAGTAACCCCCGACTTTCTACAGTAACTCCCGACTTTCTACAGTGACCCCTGACTTTACCCAGTAAACCCCTGACTTTCTACAGTAACTCCCGACTTTCTACAGTGACCCCTGACTTTCTACAGTAACCCCTGACTTTCTACAGTAACCCCTAACTTTCTACAGTAACCCCCGACTTTCTACAGTGACCCCTGACTTTCTACAGTAACCCCCGACTTTCTACAGTAACTCCCGACTTTCTACAGTGACCCCTGACTTTCTACAGTGACCCCTGACTTTACCCAGTAAACCCCTGACTTTCTACAGTAAACCCCCGACTTTCTACAGTCACCCCTGACTTTCTACAGTAACCCCTGACTTTCTACAGTAAACCCCTTTCTACAGTAAATCCCTGACTTTCCCCAGTAATCCCCTAACTTTCCCCAGTTACCCCTCGCATCTCCATTTAGTTGCTGAGATTATTTTCTTCTACTGGCAAAATCTCCTTTGAGAAAATATCATATTTTACCCATTTATGATTGTGACCCTTCACTCATATATTACTTTCCTTTCCTTTGTACATACACTATTCATGCATCAGGTTTACAAATCTGTTTCACCATTAATTTTATGTACCATTTTATACAATTTATATTCCTGAAGTTACAGTCTCCCTCTTCCATAATATGTTTTTTTAAGCAGAGATCTGTTTTCTTTATCAGTTGTTTTATTATTCGTAATAATCCCACAGACTTCAATTATAGTTCTTCATTTGATCATGATATGATCTTTATATATAGAAATTATGATCTCCATCGCTAATATGGGTCTATATTTCTAAAATTCTAATGCTAGTTCAGAGAATAGTAGATTATAACTCATTATTATTACAATGTCTTCCTTTTTTCCCATTCTTCATTTATAATTATAAAACTGGAATACCCACTGGAATAGACCCCAGCCCCTGCTCTGGCAACACCTTCTTCCAGCCACTGAAATACTTCCCGTGCCCTGGGTACTGGGGCACACCTCCCCCCCCCCCCCTGCCCACTAGAACTCACACAAGCCCCGCCAATTGTGTAACGAGCTTCAAAAGATTGTCACTTGCTTAGCTAAACGGACTATGAGGTTCAGTTCCTGAACCGATTATGTGCCTCTGTAACCCTTTCCACCACCGCCCACGGGATAGGTATGGGGGTATATAATAAAGAAAGAAATTGAAATTGAATCACCTTGTTAGCTGCCTCAGAGTCGTCACAAAAAGCGTTATCAGGAGGGCCGGACCTCCCGCACTACCCGGGCTGCAGCAGCGAACAGGGTTGAGCACTGGTAATCATGGCTTTATGAGCCACGCATGATGATCGCCTTCCCAACGCTCTGTTAAAAGGTTTTTATTCGTTTCTGGTATTTCCTGGAGTATCCGAGGGCCCCCTTACTACGTCACGCACGCATGGTACTTGCGTCTTGAGTCACACACACGCATGGTACTTGCGTCTTGAGTCACACACGCACATCCACCTTGCTTATTATGTCTCACATATGCATCCGTTTTGCTTCAAAGAGTCACATTCGCACCACAAATGTCCTCTCATCAGTTACTCAGCGCACTGTAAATTCCAAATCCCTTCCTCTATCCATCTATCCTATTCTATTCTCCACGCCTCCCCTCGTATTTACCCTGCACCCCTTTCACCTCCTATCTTTACGAGCTATTCATGCCTTGCCACCTATTGGGTGGCCTAATCTTAATCAATCAATCAATTTCTTCTATCCCTTCCACCACCCCTACCTTCTGTTTCTCCCTCCATCCCTCACATTCTCTCCTCTACCCCTTGCTGTTCCTCCCGCTATACTTCCTAATTCTCCCTCTACCTTCCATCCTCCAACAATTGCAATTTTCCCTCATCTCATTCCCACATACCAGCAGCTAATCAGTAGTAAGGAGGCCTTCTTAACTACCTTGTTCGGGCACATATGTCTCTTTAGACGAGATTTAAGATTCTGCCACGAGATCTGCCACAGGATTTGCGAAGGAACTCTGAGTACTGAGGTCGACGCTAGTAGCCACTGTGCCGGGCCGGCGCCTGCATTTTTATCAGATGATGAATGATGATGATGCTAGTGGAAGTAAGTTTGAAGCAATTCATTTTCCCGTGTGTATACTCACAGGTAAGTCGAGGGTGTGTCTTTCAGGTCGTGGAAGGAGAGTCGTTATGGTTTAATCAAATCTAAAGCTTTATTCATAAATGGTGGTGCACTTATAATTTTGAAACATTACATTAAAAAGTACTGTGTATTAATTATGCAGACGATGAGTCACAATAACGTGGCTGAAGACATGATGACCAAGCCACACACTAGAAGATTAGCAGAAAACGACGTTTCGGTCCGTCCTGGACCGTTATCAAGTCGATTATCGACTTGAGAATGGTCCAGGACGGACCGAAACGTCGTCGTCTCATCTTCTGGTGTGTGTTTAGCCATCGTGCAGTTAACTACATAAGCGTCACAATAACACCATAGCACAAAGACATTGCCACTTTCCGAATCACAATTTGCCTTGGTAACAACGTTTACAATCATTACAATAACGGCTGGACTAAACAGGTATATATATATATATATATATATACAACAATCTAAATAAAACTTACATTGTTTGGCATAAAGTGAGGCGCTTAGCGTTCAGTTTGGAAGGTGATATATATTGTGAAACCAAAGTGTCATCTACTCGTGAATGTTGCAGGAGGGAGCGAGGCGCATCTGGTCACTGTAACTACCGCAAATGATCATGAAAGATCGCAGTTGATCCTAATCTGTCACAGATAATCCAAGTCGGTCATAAATGATCCTAGAATGTCGCAGATAATCCTAGACTGACCCAGCTGGTCGTGGTAATATCCCACCTGGTCGTGGCAATATCCCACCTGGTCGTGGCAATATCCCAGCTGGTCGTGGTAATATCCCACCTGGTCGGGGGCCATCCCGACAGCCATGACCCCATCCTGCCAAGCAGTGATTACGACCAAAAAAATCCCAGGGTCGGCCCGGAGGAATGGGATAATTACCCTGAGGAGCGGTGTGTCCCACCCTCTAAATGAGTCCCAGGGGGAACTGTCGTGCCATTCCTGACCCCCTGTTGACCTCCTAGTTAGACACTGTCCTTCCCCCTCGGTTTGCCTTCTTCATAAATCTCGTCTACCTTCTTCATAAATCACCAGCTTACTTCTTTCTTATAACGCTTCGGGGGGAGATATCATAAACTAAATAAGATTATTTATATTACTAAGAAATTGATTATTAACTGGGTGACATAGAATGGTAAATCAACTGGGTGCCATGGGACAGGTAAACTAACCAGGTGACAAAATGATACCCCACTTTTCTATGCTAAAGCAAAAGAACCCGAGGAACAATTTAATCGGAATTTTCTTAATCCCGACCCACACGTAAGACCCGTGTTACCTAGAACAATTAATCAAGAACGTTAACTCAAAATAAAAAGATATTGGACAAGCAAAAAGGTTATGAAGTGTGTATAGTCAAGGAGACAAAAGCAGATCCCTAAAGGATTCTTCCAGATACACAAACAAAGCCTAGGGAAGGGGAGGGAATTATCAGGGGAAAGCACCAAGCCATTACGACTATATAGCACTGGGGGAAATGTATATGTTTATCCCTCAGAATGTTCGGTAATACGTTTATTGCTTGTGATGTCTGTCTATGTATGTATTAACACGATGTACTGAAGGGGGTGAGAATAGCTTGAGCTACCTCATCCCTTTGTGAGTATTTTACCTCAATAAACTTATTTCAACTTCACCTTCAATAGTACTGGGAACGGGGTCAAGATGAGGATTTTAGATCCCGTGATGCCACCAGCCTAACGCGTGTCTTGTCTCTCAAACAAAACGCACACAATGATGAAGAGGAGGAGGAAGAGGTGAAGAAAGAGGAGAAGGAAGAAGAAAAGGAGGAAGGGTACTATTTACCATCTTATACCTAGCACCCACACAATCACAAACGTTATTAGATGCGACAAGAAAATAGCTTCAACTATAATTATCCTGGCTCAATGGGTCTTTCCTCCATGGCCCCTACTAGCACCTCACTGACCCCTCGTGTTGATGGTTGCGTCAGTTGGTGAGGCCCTACCCACCTACACGCAGGAGTAAAGAATGGTACCCCAACCACTTGGACGTTCGGGGATTGAACAGCGACCTGCATGGGCAAGACCGTCGCTCTACCGTCCAGCCCAAGTGGTTGGGCACTAAGGAAGCTAGAAACGAAAAAGATGTAAGTAAATACTCGTACCCCGTACAGATGGTCAAGTAGAATGTATAGAAAGAAAAATTTGAAGAAGACACAACTTTAAAGTCGAATTCGACAAAGAATTTGAACGTTAAGAGAGTTTAATTATAACACAAGAGATACTTCAAGGCCATGAGTCGGGACATAAGGAGCTAAACCTCAGTTCCCTACAGTCACTGTTAGGTAAGCACCACTACCATCACCAATCTTAACTCCTTGAACGTAAGACTGTTACCAGCAGACATGAACGTATTGAACATGAAAAGTGTCGTTAAGTAATGACTTTGTGATTGTCTAGCTGGTCTATGCTTTCGTTTTTGGCAAACAACCATTATATTCCGATTGATTGATTTCTCATAAATCCGCCACCACCACACTTGAAACACATCGTTCTTTGGTGGATCGTCAGTCGGACCATGTAGAGAGGTACTCAGACAATCGTACCTTGGTGGCTCGGTACTCAGTCTATCGCACCTCGGGGGATTACTACTCAGCCTATCGCATCGAGGTCCAGGAAGTCATCTTCCTTCAAGGTGACAAATATGGAACTTTTCTCCATAAAGCTGGAATCGGTCTGATATTTGCTTGACCACGTCAGTGAATCCCAGCCCCGAGACACAATATTCTCTGTACATTCCTCAGAGAGACATACATAAAAAGCTAGGTATATTTTCCCCATGGGTAAATGTGTGACCAAAAGCCGGAAAAAGTAGATGCTGCGTTTTCTTCCCATCAATGCAACTTTGCTTATAAGCACATCTACGCAACTATGAACGGCGCAACAGAGTCATCCAGAGTCACGACAATATTTACGTTTATCTCCCTCTTCCGTTCGGTGAAATGTCCTCCTCCTCCTCCTCCTCCTCCTTTTCTCGGTAACTTAATCATAAACCTGTCCCCTCCACTATCAGATGTGATCAGATAATGCATGAATCTGCAGTATACACCTGATAGCGATCGCGCGGGACGTCACCATCCTCCTGCAGAGGTTATCACACTCCCATCTTGATGTGATGTCGGTATGATCACAGGAAGATGGGGCCAGGGGGAAATTGGAGAGGGAGAGGTGGGGGGATGAGAGAGGGAGGGGAACCTGCTGATGAAGCAGGTAAAATGTGTGTGTTGTATTGGGTATGTCTTGTGCATACTGTCAAATGGCTTCCGAGTCTGAAGCTTATTGGTTGAACCTCTAATCGAACAAGGGTTTGCGAAATAAGGTATAAGGCCATGTTTCTATAAAACACATACACACATATATGGATGGTGAAATACTAAAGAAACTGTTCATGACTTTTGTGAGACTAAAATTGGAATATGCAGCAGTTGTATGGTGCCCAAATCTCAAGAAGAACATAAATAAACTGGAAAGGTGCAAACGGCTTCCAGAACTGAAAAACAGGAGTTACGAGGAGAGACTAGGGACGTTAAACATGCCAAAACTAGAGTATAGAAGAAAAAGATGTGACACGATCACCACTTACAAAATACTAACAGGAATTGACCAAATTGACAATGAGGAATTCCTGAAACCCGCAACTTCACAAACAAGAGGACACAGATTCAAGCTAAGAAAACAAAAGTGCCGAAAAAAATATTAGAACGTTTTTTTCCAAAGTGATAGACAAGCTAAGTGAGAAGGTGGTGGAGGCCAAAACCGTCAGTAGTTTCAAAGCGTTATACGACAAAGAGTGCTGGGAAGACGGAACACCACGAGCGTAGCTCTCATCCTGTAACTACACTTAGGTAATAACACTTAGGTAATATCATTTAAGTAATAACACACACACACACACACACACACACACACACACACACACACACACACACACACACACACACACACACACACACACACACACACACACGTGTATGTGTGTGTGTGCAAAAAAAAATATTAACAGTTGAGAGGAGGGTTGAAAAAGCCAGAGCTCAACCCCCCGCAAGCACAACTAGGTGAATACAACAAGGTGAATACTCACACATATACACACACACATACAACTGAGAGGCGGAACCAAAGAGCCAAAGCTCAACCCCAGCAAGCACAACTAGGTGAGTACAACTGATCACTTATTCTATATCAGAAAAATCACAACACCAGTTACAAACAAACTTTCTTGGTAAATATAGGTCTGTTAATCATTCCATAAGTTTCTCTATTCAAGAATGTTTATGTACTCGCGTGTAGCATACAAAACAAGTTTTCTAACCAAGATCTTGCTTTCGAAAATCAAGGTATAATATAAAGACTATCCAGCAGAGTTAAGCTATTCCCAAGTGTATAATTTTCAACACTGAAAGCAAAAAGCTGGATGGGAAGTCATATTAATAGTTAACTACTTATAAACTTATATAAAAACTACAATATCCATTGTAAATATAAATTCTAGGCTTGTAGAACTAACACAAAACGACTGTAAAGTGGTCAGAGTCGGGGTTATCAATAATATAAGAATGGAGCGAGCCATTTTTCAGTAACTAACGACCAGTTAATTCGTGCATTTAATAGACGATGTCATCTGGATGACGAGTCGCTTCTGACGTGAAGAATCTAAATTTCATTGTTGCTACGAACCATACAAGTTGATCAAGAATTCAATTTAAAAAGATCATAAAACTACTTTTATTATTAATGTTGCAATATAGAAAATATACGTACTAGTTCTATAAAAAAAAATCCAGACTTAAAAAAAAATTATAACAATTAGCGAAGTTCATCAAGAATGTTCAAACCTAATCCGGAACTGCAGACCACAATATGAACGAAGCCTAGAGTAACGCATATCATATATTTGAGGGCTGCCATGTCATATATTTGAGGGCTGTCATGTCATATATTTGAGGGCTGCCATGTCATATATTTGAGGGCTGTCATGTCATATATTTGAGGGCTGTTATGTCATATATTTGAGGGCTGTCATGTATCATTGTGATCAGAACGTCGAGCCACGCTGGCATCGAAAACAACTTTCACGAAGCAATAATCAGCATTAGAAAGTAGAATATGTTTCTTACAATGAAAGGTCAACAAACTTAGTCGTCATGGAAACAACTACGAGCAATATTTTGCTGAAAACAGCATCGAAAATACGATATAATTTTTTAAGTTACATAAGAAAATGTTGATTTAATTTATAATGAAGCAAATAAGGCATTGATTGTAAATGTTTGTTTTTTATATTTTTTTATGGAAGACGTGCATCGTATTTTTTGTTGTTGTTGTTTTAAGAGAGAAACGACGACGAGTCAGGGCGTCCTGGTCTATTATCAAGTCCAGGACGGACCGAAACGTCGTCATTTCTTCATTGTCTGATATGTGATTTGGTCATCATTCTTTCAGCCACGTTATTGTGACTCATTGACTAGCTGGTAATATCAACAGTAGCGCTGCCAGTACTTTGACGAAGGACGGAGGTCTCATCTGAAAATTGGTTTAATATTACATTTACATATTTACTGGGTCTTTCCTTCACCTTGAATCGTAGTACTAGTACTACAGTAACACCCTCAGGTAGTAACAGTATTACAAGTACAACATCAACTTCCCCAGAGACAGCAAGTCTGAGAAAGAAAATACGACAATGAGAGACACAGGTAAACGCCCAGAGATCATTTACCCCGGCAATGTCTTGGCTCGTCAACAGCCAGACCAAACAGTGCCTGAGACGGTGACAACGTTAAACAGACTTGTAAAGTGCTCCGGACGGACAGGCAGACCGACAGGAGCGAATTAATTAAGATATACCACGAAAAGTAAAGACAATGAGAGAGAATTATCTTTGTTTACATTATGTAAGAACGACTTATCATAAGACTGTGTTCAAGATAAGAAGATAAGGAGAGGGAGGGAAGAAGGATCCCAAATATCCTCCTAGCCTGCCGCTCTAGAATATAATAAACATCTTCTATCCTCCCAGCTATCTGAGTCTCCAAGCTCAGCACCTAGCCACCTTTTAGCCCCCAAAATATTTCAAGCTGTGGCCAACCATGACAGTGATGGATTGATTGAAGATTAAGCTACTCAAGAGGTAGCACGGGCATTATTAAGTGCCCGACAGTGATGGATTGATTGAAGAACATTAAGCCACCCAAGAGATGGCATGGGCATGTGCCCGGGCCCGTACTGTTACTGTTACTGTTGGGCCCGTAACGCCTGACAGTGGTTGTGGTTTACTCCAATATTCAGGGTGAAGTAGGTAAGGTGCGAGTACACATTATTAGAAGAGTTTCCTCTCTGAAAATTGGGTTAAATGGTACCATTTCCAGTAACACACAGAACCTGGCAACGCTTCACGTGACGTTCGGATCAAATGTAAAGGTTACGTTACGGTTTAATGTCCTGCACTTAAATTGCACAGCTTCCCATGGACGGTTATTGTAAGAGCCCAGTGTCCCTTGGACTACAGTACAAGAAACATCATGGGGGCGTCTATCCAAATAGCAAAAGCTCTCGCGGGTAGGCACTGTACTCAGTCACTGAACCTGAGACCAACAGATTTTTGTATCTTATAAGGGAAAGGCAATTTAGATATAGGGTCAGAGTCAGTAAGCAAAAGCGGTGGTCTTAATAACCCTTCAGAGGTTGACTGAAATGGCAATCTGTATTCAGATTGTACAGTAGTTGACAATCTATTTTAATATTTTGACTGAAAGAAAACAAATAGATCTAAGACGTTTAATATTTGTGACGTAAAAATATTAATTTTCTTAAAATATTGTTAAAATTAAAATTTTCATCAGAATTCTTCTACATAAATCAGTTAATTTTTTTGCCATTTTGCTTCACATATTTTTTTTACAACTTTTAAAAAAAGTTTTCCGAATTGTACTTTTTTTTAAGCCTTATTCGCTTTAAAACCCCAAATAAATTATTTTTCGAACAAAAAGCTTTAAAATAAAATCCTAAAGTAAAAAACTATATAAAATATATATATATATATATATATATATATATATATATATATATATATATATATATATATATTATATATATATATATATATATATATATATATATAATGTTACTCTGGTGTCAAGCAACCATGTCACTAGAAAACCACACCAAAGTGTTATGTCTGCACCATAAACCACACCATCTGTTTTGGCTGCAGCTTCCCACCCTTGTGTGAAACAACGTATACATTTCACGCCTATGTGTGGAATGACTAGTTCAAATTAATCCACCCTGTTCCCCTTCTCTTCTGGCCGGATAGTAAGTAGTGGGTGGTGGCCGGATGGTTGGTGGTGGCCAGATGGCAAGTGCTATATGTTGTGTTATGCAGGGGGCGAGGTGCGGTCAGTTGCTTTACGCTGTACATACAGTGGTCAAAGTTCACTTTCCGGAGATATTTATCAGAGAGGACCGTGTGCCACGCCCTGATGCTATCACCCCGGTGACCACATGATCTTTTATCAAAAACCTTCTTTATTTCTCACTGCCGCCCTTCGTCCCAGGCACTCCGTGTCCATCCCTGACCTCCTTCATTCTGGCCCCTCCCTGTCACCCCTCCCTGTCACCCTTCCCTGACACCTCTCCCTGACACCACTCCCTGTCACCGACGTAGGTGACAGGGAATGGTGAGTCCATTTGTCACCAACGTAGGTGAGTCGTTGTCTGATCCCTGATGGTTCAAGTTGGCCGGACATCGTTCCTTTCCCCCGTCCTCATATCCCAGGTCCTTGTCTTTAATTCCCTCCAAGTAAGTTATCCAAAACTTGCTCCCTTTCAGACATACTGTTGTCAGTTGCCTCACTTATTGCTTTAAGTGAGGCAAGTTTAAACCTTATTGATTGATTGATGAAGATCAAGGTGGCACGGGCATGAGTAGTCCGTAATTAGCAATACTTTGGCGCATCGCCCAGTATATCAGTACAAGTCTCAGTTCCCTGAATCTTGTAGTAACCACTATGAAGCCATCAACACTGCCACTCTTGTGGTCAAAAAAAGGTGTCAAGCAGCTAGACACCCTCATAAATACTGCCAAGCAGTATCCTACCCCGCGATAGCAGCCCGACGACTAAATGCGACCTCAGCATACAGTATACATTTACTAAACAAAAATCTACTACTTATGGGATATTCATGCCCGTGTCACCTCTTGGGTGGCTTAATCTTCATCAATCAAGTTTCAGTGAACAGTTACAGCCCCGCTCCTGTGCCAGGTAATTCCAATACGGGCTCACCATAGCCCGTGCTACTGGGTAGCTGAATCTAAAAACAACAAGAAGTCTCAGGATTCCGGGTTATTCATGCCCTTGCCACCTCTTGGGTGGCTTAATCTTCATCAATGAATCAAGTCTCAGGAACTAACACCAGAATATACAATTGTCTCTCGCTATAGGTTCTGACTTTCCAGTGTGGGTCTCATTTATATTTAGATGATAAAATGCCTTGTTGTCTTTCGGATTAAAGGTTCCCAGAAACGATTTACAAATCCAGGGACAACATATGATAATTACTTTCAACGAAGACTTTTACAGTGTTGATGACCTCACCTTCCGCGCGAGTTTGATTCAAGAGATTCGCTTGCAGAATTACTGGTTTGACTGTCACAGCTTCACCAGTCTGCATGGAGCATCTTAACGTGTTTGCCCATTGCAGATTCCTTTGTTTGATCCTCTGAGTAAAGGAAGTGAAGTACAGAAAACGAGTTACAAACGCCATCTTTAGACATATAAGATTTCTAAACATAAAGAATGAGCTAATATTCTTCCCATTTTTATTTGTATTATCTTACAGTACCAACATTGCATCTACGAAAATGGTCACTAGAAAAAAAGGTATAAATAAAATTGCAGTGTGTTCATTTTCCTAACAAGAACCATTTAAATGCAAAACAGGTTGACGGCACCGGGCCAAGTACCCGATGTTGCCCCGTGTGAAGACGGGCACCGGGCCAAGTACCCGATGTTACCCCGTGTGAAGACGGGCACCGGGCCAAGTACCCGATGTTACCCCGTGTGAAGACGGGCACCGGGCCAAGTACCCGATGTTACCCCGTGTGAAGACGGGCACCGGGCCAAGTACCCGATGTTGCCCCGTGTGAAGACGGGCACCAGGCCAAGTACCCGATGTTGCCCCGTGTGAAGACGGGCACCAGGCCAAGTACCCGATGTTACCCCCGTGGAGAGTACCATAAAGGCACCAGCTTCTGCCTGTAGTCATGTATTCTGTAGTGTCTCGAAGTCTAACCTGTTGTCTGATCGGTTTTCCGTCATCCACAAATACTGACAAGTAGACGTCTATCCCTGAGGGAACATCTTTAGGATACATCACACTCCTGAGACTGACCCTTTGCCAGTCCAGTTTGTTACATTTCTCACTCTTATGGCTCATCTCTTAGAGAGAGAGAGAGATGGGGGTAGGGAAAGGGGTGGGAGTTATCAGAGGGAAAGCGCCAAGCCATTACAACCATATAGCACTTGGAAGGGATAATGATTTAGGATGAGACGGGGGAAGGAATGGTGCCCAACCACTTGGACGGTCGGGGATTGGCCCATACTACCACTCGTATGGGCCAATAGGCCTTCTGCAGTTACCTTTGTTCTTATGATTGAACTCACCTGCATGAAGCGAGACCGTCGCTTTATCGCCCAGCCCAAGTGGTTGGGGGAGAGAGAGAGAGAGAGAGAGAGAGAGAGAGAGAGAGAGAGAGAGAGAGAGAGAGAGAGAGAGAGAGAGAGAGAGAGAGAGAGAGAGAGAGCAGCTTTGGAGGTGACACTGCTGGAGAGTGGGGGTGAGGCTACACAGGTCGTGTATTGACTCGGGGACCTTGCACAGCCACCCCCGGACCATTTCCGTCAAACGTACACGTTTATCATGCTTCCTCGTGTATCACATTCATCATTCAGCCATACATTCCCAGCATTATTCAGCAGTATCTTAACCTCATTGTTTTAAGAGACATTCAGCAAATAATGTTATATCACTGCAAATTTATATCTCTACTTCAATTTCATAAAACATTACTTCCGTTTTCGCCTCCCCAGTGCTTCATTACCCTATGTAACCTTCCTCTTGTCTTTTTTCGTTTATCTCGTGATATTATTCATGCATTCGTTGTGATTTTAAAACTAAGAGGGGATCACCAGGTAAGACTTGGCCACAGACTAGCCTGCGGTAGGAGAATTGAAATCAACAACAGGTAAAAGGCTTCCGTTCTTTTCCGGTCGTGCTTGAAGCCCAGACGGCGTGCGTGCTATTACGATATTACTGCCTTGTTTTTCCCACCTCTGATAGTGATATACGTCACCAGTATGGTTCATAGTATATATCTCCTGCAGCCGAAATGTGTTATTTTAATGGCACAGGTTCAAAGTCTACTTTTCCTGCCACAGGAGCAACTCATAAATCTTGTGTTTGGTTCACTGTTCCGCTACTAAGCTCAAAGTTAACATAAACATGTTTCATGGTGTCAGTGTGCATTAGTATCACATTTGAAGAGATTCGCCGAAACGTTCTTCAAACATACTTTTGAAAAACATCAAAATGTAAGATATCATCACACTCCTGAGACTACTTCCCGCACTGGACGGCGCCTGAGTTTGTCCCTAGTTTGATGGTCGACGGGGTTTGCTTTGCTTAGACACTGGCCAGCATACGAGATCCCTTGATGTTACATAAATTTTATTTCCAAAGCGCCCACCAGGAAAATGCACCGATCAATAACACTTGTGTCGCTTGATAAACCAGTGTAGACGTCTGAAGCCAGTTCCTCGGGGCGTTCTCAAGTAAACCAATAATAATGCTGATGGTCTAACTATAACGTACAGAATAGTTCATTTATTGTGCATCTAACACCCATCACGTGACTACCTAACGGGATACCTAAATACAAACATTAACACACGACATTAAAATAAAATAACATCTTACTACTTCAGGATCCTTTATATAACAAGTGTAGCTCATTTTATTTGTATAATATTTGTTCGCTTATTGATTAAATGCATTATTTTATATATCCACAACTCTGTTAACAAGATGTAAACATCCAGAAAATCCTCAGTAGTTTATATTTACCAAATTTTCAGGATAATAGCTGGGTGTATCTGCTTAGCCCAACATCCCTCCCTACGGTTTCCAGAAAAATATAAGCATCAATCGTCCCTCATGTTAATTTATTTATATTAAAGATTTAACGCCCGATTTTTTTTCACAAGATTACGATATAAAGTGTGTATGTTTCACATGTGTGTGGCACCATGAGTATTTTATAGGGTGCGTGCTGGCGCAATGTCCCGGGAAATGAATAAAGTATATATCATACAATTTGCATACAGAACGAAAAGACAAATACGATCATAAGCTGTGACTAAAACACTGGTCTCTTGCGACGCGGAGAGAATATTTTTGTCTGACTGCATTGTTCTGCAGGGCGCCTGACAGCTGGGTGGACAGCGCTTCGGATTCGTAGTCCTGATCCCTGGTGGAGGCGGAGACAAATGGGCAAAATGTTTCTTTCACCTTGATGCCTCTGTTACCTAGCAGGTTGCAGGTACTTCCCAGGTACCTGGGAAATAGGTACCTATAGCTGCGAGCTGCTTCCTGGGGGTAGAGGCCTGGTCGAGGACCGGGCCGCGGGGACACTAAGCCCCGAAATCATCTCAAGATATGGTTGCGGTGAGAATATCGGCGGCTACATGCTACACGACGTGGTGAGAATAATGGTGTCTTAACCATGGGATGAAAATATCGGTGTCTGCATGGTTGGGTGTGAATATCAGTGTCTTCACGAGGCACAACAAGATTATCAGAATTTTTAAATTTTGCCACGAGGGGCGAGTTTATTGGGCAGCGCCACTCATCTTGTGAGATTATCAGAATCTTCACGGAGCACGAGCCCTGAATCTTCACGGGCTCGACTTGCAATCAAGAATGAAAATAAAATATTGCAATAATATCAATTATCTAATTTCAGCGCAAAAAAAACTAGTTTCATATGACTCTTAGTATCTGCAGTACAGGTCTAGGATACATCAAGCATTTACATGTCCATTTACGATACCAGTACAGCATTCCTCATGGCGGCCATAGTTTGCTTATATTTAATCAATTATGAGCTACGAGATTGTCTATAACAATAATAAGATTGGGTCGATAATAATCTCTCAGAGTTTCGTCCTTATAACCTTTTTAATAAATGCAGACTAAGCTGCCACGAATAAGGTTTCGTAATTGGACATATTACGAATATCAAGATATATCCCGGCCCTCAGGAAGCCACATCTCATCAAAATATTCCGTGATAGAAAATTTATCTTCGGAAATATACTAAAAATAGTAAAATCTTCAGTTACATCCATCTCCGGCTGGTACCATAAGAACAGGGTTAGAGGCAATTAAAGTCTAGCGAAGATGTATATCATCAGTGATCACTACGACCTCGTGGGTCGGGTTTTTGGTTAGGAAGACCGTAAGACCTGTTGGCTGGCTGCCCGAACTGGTTTGTATATTATGGTAAGCCGGACGCATCATCGCCAGCCTAACCCCACCATAAGTACCTTTCTGAAGGTATTGACGTAGACGTCACCCTGCAATTTTGTTTACAATATACGAAAAATATTTTGTAATGAAATTAATTAATGATATGTTGAAGACAAGCGAGGGTTTGGGCATCAGTAGCGCAAAGAGGAAGAACGAGGGAGATAAATCACATTACAGCTGCCAGAGTCAGACATTTCCTGTGGTCGGTATCTACATCATCTGCAGCGTAGACTACCAATTATCAATAATTAAGTCGTAAGCAAGTCTGCCTGCCACAAGGCTCAGATATGTTTCAACCCGTCCTCAAGCTTCATATCTACCCAGATGGAACTGTTTCGATAAAGATAAATACGATTAAACGCTGCTATGATATGAAAATTTCCCAGAGTTCACTGATAAGTTAGATTTTGTATATACAAATAGAATCGTTTTGTACATAGGCTTAAATTACGTTAACTTGAGCGGTTTTGATTAGGTTTCGTATATTGTTAAGCCAAGTTTAGGAGAGATTGTTTATTGTCTACGTGTATTAGACACTATATGACAATATTATATTAGTTCAATTACAAAGATTACCAATTATTTGTCAACTGTTGTTCAGAAAACAAGCGGGAAGGTAGGTAGGTGGGTAGGCCTGAGAGCCATCTGGAAGGTAGGTAGGTAGGTAGGCCTGAGAGCCATCTGGAAGGTTGGTAGGTAGGTAGGTCTGAGAGCCATCTGGAAGGTAGGTAGGTGGGTAGGCCTGAGAGCCATCTGGAAGGTAGGTAGGTAGGTAGGCCTGAGAGCCATCTGGAAGGTTGGTAGGTAGGTAGGTCTGAGAGCCATCTGGAAGGTAGGTGGGTAGGCCTGAGAGCCATCTGGAAGGTAGGTGGGTAGGCCTGAGAGCCATCTGGAAGGTAGGTAGGTGGGTAGGCCTGAGAGCCATCTGGAAGGTAGGTAGGTGGGTAGGCCTGAGAGCCATCTGGAAGGTAGGTAGGTGGGTAGGCCTGAGAGCCATCTGGAAGGTTGGTAGGTAGGTCTGAGAGCCATCTGGAAGGTAGGTGGGTAGGTCTGAGAGCCATCTGGAAGGTAGGTAGGTAGGTCTGAGAGCCATCTGGAAGGTAGGTAGGTAGGTCTGAGAGCCATTTGGAAGGTATGTAGGTAGGTCTGAGAGCCATCTGGAAGGTAGGTAGAAAGATGGAATGAAGCTGGATAGTACGTAGGTGAAAGGGCCATCATGAGAAAGTAAATTGGCGAGAAAGGCATCCGGAGAGGTGGGTGAGAGGGCCATTAATTAAAGGTAGATGCGAGTGTCACCTATAAGGATAATCGGAGGAAGGGCCGGGTGGGCGGTTGGATGGACATAATAAGTGAAAGAGGGGCCGTGTAGAAGGCAGTGGTATGATAACCGTGAAACCAAATCGTTAAATAAACTGGACTAGTAAACTTGGAATTATAAGACCATAGGACTTTTTTTTATTGGGTAAATGTTGGATTAGAAATACAATAGTAGTTTTAAACAACATAGCCGGATAACATAATAGATTTTAGGCCACTGAAATGTTGTAGAATAAAACAAATGTGTACGTGTTCGTGATTGAAAATATATAAACTACCACGCAGATGCCAAGGGGCCTTCTTCGGTTTCTGCCCGAAACGCTGCGCGTGCTAGTGGCTTTACAAGACTGTAATTACCATATTTGTATCCTCACATTCCTTATGTACATTCTTGTATATGCATAAATAAATAAATAAATAAATAAATCTAGTATGGTCTTTTGTAAATTATGACCTACAACAACATTACTAAATTCAGAAAACTCAAAATCGCTGTCGGATTTTGAGTAATAAAAAGGCAAAAGATTGACAAATGCATTTTAAGGCTTACAAATCTAGGGTTCTGAGTCAACGAATGATAACAGAGTTACCAGATGACAGCTCAGCAATGCTGAGATTGGCAAATCAAGCTTAATATTCATTTCGTAGAACGCTAAGGAACAGTGGACATAATCGAGGCACACAATTGGATGAAATAATACACCAAGGAGGATATTAGTGGGGTGTTAAATATTTAAACCCGAAACAGACCATGAAACAACGGATACTGATTGAATTTACACTAAGAAATGACCTGGATAGATACGGTTTAGAAATAGGTTATACAAATTTATGGTACACTTTGCAAGGGTAACATAATAGACGCTGGTTGATTGATGGGTAAGATGGGAGTAATCTTGTTTACTACTAGAAATAAAATCTCCCATTATAAACTAATAATGCCCATTTGATAAAAAATAGAACATTACACTTAACATCTAATAAAATATATACATACAATCTTTCCTGACCTATAAACAAGAATAAATGTACCAGAAAATAATTATGATTCATTTTGTCGGGGACAATCAGCCTGTATGCAATTATGAATACATGTATATTTATATAAATAAATAAATATATATATTAGACTTATATTAAGGTCGAGTTACTGACCTTCGCCAGGATGTAACGTCACAATAGTTGACTAACTCCCGGGTACCTATTTACTGTTAGGTAAACCGTGGCATTAGGTGATAGGAAACATACTCAACCATCTACCTTCAACGATTGGTGATAATAGTTGCATTTGCTCGAAACGCTCCTGGTGCTTAGTGGTCTTATAAACAGAATAGCTCTGCAATGTAATAGGCAGGAAACATTTTTCTTTATATCATTACTAATATTTTAACTTAAAAGTAATTGTTATATCCGTAAAAAAAATGTATTCAACTTTAACATCTCGTTTCGCAGCCTCCGTAAATATCATTTCAATTCTTCGCTAACACCCAAAACCACATTAATTTAATGAATGCTATTAACTGAGGAATGCGGCGAACTCTTCGCTAGTCCCGCTGATCACTGACCTCGGAGCCGCCATGTTCTGTGATGACCAACCGGCAGAGAGAAAGAAAGCGGAGATGCTGCCAGGGGATCCTTAGATTTTATTAAAACTTGCGACAATCGCATTTTTGATGGGGGACAGACCGAAACGTCATCCCTTCATTTATTTTAAGATTTGTGGGTTGTGTGTCTAATTTTCAGCCTCGTTATTGTGGCTGCCAATAATTAAATCATACACAAGACGATTCAACAAAGTTCGTTCACTATGTGTTGAAGCCGTTCATATTATTATGTTCAATTTTGAATTGAAAAGTTACGGTAACTGTGAAACGCTGATATTGTGGTTAATGTTGCCATTATTTATTTACATAAAATAAATAACAAACGAATCTAAACTTTCGACTTCAAAACTAATTATCAAACAGGAGAATAATTTATTGCATTAATTTTACGATCAGAATTTTATCAGCTTACAAAAAATAATTAATTTACTTGACGTAGTAAGGAACAATAATTATTTAATAAATTTTAATATATATACAGGTATATATGCAGACGATGAGTCACAATAACGTGGCTGGAGATATAATGACCAAACCACAACTCAGAAATGGAGAAGCGACGACGTTTCGGTCCGTCCTGGACCATTTTCAAGTCGTGTGATAATGTCTATTCAAATAGAGAAATGTGTTTAGGTAAACTGCATGTTTAGTCGGCAAATATTCAGTGAGAGATTAGTTTTAGTACCAAGCTAGGACTAAGTAGATAGGGTCTCGTAGTACAGTTGGCTTCGTTCTCGACTCTCAGTCGGGGATTCCAGTAGGGCCAGAAATGATTAGGCACCTTTCCTTTCACCTAATGGATTTGTTCTCCTAGCAGGTACCAGGGAGTTAGGCAACTGTTGGGGGGGGGGGAAGATGCATCCTGGGGAAGGTCAGTATAGTTCAACCTTGGGAGGGGACCGTGATGTATCCTGCTCTAGATGTATATTTAGTATGTTAAGGATTCCAACAGTTTCACCAGTGCCCATCATCTGGACAGGAGGCCCCCAATGCCCATCATCTGGGCAGGAGGGCCCCTCAATGTCCATCACCAGTGCAGGGGGTCCTCATTTCCAATCATCTGCTGAATGAGCCCCAGTGCATTACTTTGCCCAGGGCCTACAATGCTATTTATTAAGACGGCTTTGCCAATAGACTCAGAAGCCCGCACACCAGTTGAGAAGCGGGCACAAGAAACCAAAGCTCACCCCTTGCAAGCACAAGTAGGCGAGTTCACACACACTGGTTCTGCTTTGTATCTGAAGCCGGTATCTGGGTGTTGGCTGAAGTAGCCTAGCTCCAGGCAAAGGGAACCGAGCTGTGAAACAGGTGTATGCTGACGCCATAAACCAACGAATAATTAGATAATTCTGGTTCAATGTGTTAAGCAAGCAGCAGTGGAGGTTATCTTGAGATGATTTCGGGGCTTAGCGTCCCCGCAGCCCGGTCCTCGACCAGGCCTCTTTTTTGTTACACACCCCCAGGAAGCAGCCCGTAGCAGCTGTCTAACTCCCAGATACCTATTTACTGCTAGGTAACAGGAGCATCAGGGGTGAAAGAAACTCTGCTTATTTGTTTCCGTCTCCACCGGGGATCGAACCCGGAACCTCAGGACTACGAATCTGAAGCACTGTCTACTCAGCTGTCAGGCCCCTGGGATAATACCTCTTCAATAAGTCTAGGCCTAGTCTTACAAAACACTTTGATCAATATTAAAATTAACTATGTTCTTAAACCATGCCTTAGATACATAAATGTCTAAACGCAAGCTTGTAAAAATTTCATTCCAAAAACATGTCTAATATGTCAAAGCCAACGAACACTGTCCTAAGAGCAGCAGCAGTATATTAAAGTCTTAGTTTATCCAATAAATATATTCTGCCCACGCGTTATTCAAACTGTACTGTATATACACACGTCAGTGCATGCATAAAGGCACGCTTCATCATATATATATTTATAATTTAGGTGATCCTTCCAGTCTGACGAATATATATACATATTTTGGCCCATTTCATAATATAGTTCGATAAATGTTCTGATATGACGTAACTATAATCAATGATGATTATAACCATTAATAATGAATATAACTTCTTAATAACCATTAATTTTAAGAAGATATTATAAACAAAATATGGAGGTACCCTCCGTAGACTCATACTTACATGTAAACATTACCACGTGTCATGGTGACATCATTTGGAACGGATATTTCCCTATAGTTCTCGTACTGCTGAAGACTGAAGACGTTTATGGAATCTCACCCAAAAATAACCTCATTCCTAAGCTTATTAATCATAAAAATACTTATATCTACAACATAAATAAACACGCAAAACTAAATGGTTCAGTCAAATCGTACACAAGCGTTTCGCATGTTTCTCGTTTTCCCCATCTTGAGGTTTCTTGAGATTATCTTGAGATGATTTCGGGGCTCAGCGTTCCCGCGCCCCGGTCCTCAACCAGGCCTCCTTTTTGTTACACATCCCCCAGGAAGCAGCCCGTAGCAGCTGTCTAACTCCCAGGTACCTATTTACTGCTAGGTAACAGTCAGGGTGAAAGAAACATTTTGCCCATTTGTCTCCGCCTCCACCGGGGATCGAACCCGGAACCTTAGGACTACGAAACCGAAGCGTTGTCCACCCAGCTGTCAGGCGCCCATGTATAAAACTTGCATACATTGTTGTCAGGTTCGGTTAGATTAGGTTGGGTTCCATTCGATTGGGTTATGCTGGCTTAGGTTAGGCATCTCATAAAATCTGCTGGCGAACTGTTTTATAATAAATCATTGCATGCAATGTATAAAATGTTTTAAAAATAATCACATTCCCGTGCCAGTTATGCGCGGTTTATTGCAGTGGATCATACCTAGTTTCCTGCTTCACGGGTCAAGAAAAACCATTCGATAGGACTAAGGATCAGATGGTTGGGGTGGCACCCTACTCTACACTAGACACCACTATAGTTAAGCGCTAAGCCAGTATACCATAGAGAGAGAAGGACAGTTACAGCCCCGCTCCTGTGCCAGGTAAGTCCACTACGGGCTCACCATAGCCCGTACTACTTGTAAATTTTAATCCAGAGTAGCAAAATCTAAAGCAACTAAATGTACCATAGAGCATTTCAGAAGGATACGAGAATAAGGGAAAGGAGGGTAGGTTAGGTACCAAGCATATGACGTTTAAACGTAAATATTATTTATTTCAATGACAAAAATATTATTGGATAGTTAATCACCGAAACAGTACGCGTGATAAGTACTAGCGACATACAAAATTAGCGAACATGTGTGAGACTGAGTGATATACAGTGATATACAGTTGTTACAGATATCATCACTAGTGATATACAGTTGTTGTGATAAGCACCTGAGGTGTAGCTGTGAGTGTCGAGTTCCAACAATAGGTATATGAGGCAGTGTATACTCACCCTACAATATATGTCAGAAGTCGTGATGTATGGGCTTAAACACGGCGCTGATAATATCACAACATCTACTTCTCCAACTATTTATTGTACACTACCACAGTATTAGTGTCACTTGTGCATATCAACATGAGCGTCACTTCACTATAAAAAAAAGTTAGGACAGTCAAAAGTTGCCGCGGTAGACTTGTTCAGAGTTGCCGAGTGTAGCGTTACACTTCACCGCATAGCATTATACTGGTGTTCAAGCGCGCGATACTTTACTTTACACTCACTAGACACTGTAACACTGGTGTGTGTGAGAGAGGAGGGAGGTATAGAGGCAGTGAACCCAGCAGTGACCAGTCAATGTACGCAGCGCCTGGCTGGTCGTCTGCAGCTCACCCTCCCGCTCCTGCATTACTGCCACACCATCGCTACCACCCTAACCTTAATGGTGCTTAAAATACAGATCAAAATTCACAACTCAAAACATCTTGTGCCAGAGTTCAAAGTTTTACTAATTGATTATACATATAGAGAGGTTTGTGCGTCTCTTCGAAACTCTGTTAATGATAACGACGAAAATGGATGATATAGTCGACTGGTAAATGAAGTGAAAATTGTGGCAACAGTGAGGTAGGCTGCGCGGGTGCCTCCTACCAACTACCCACGCTAGTAACGGTAAGCTTCCTCCAGGTTAACACATTCATGTGTTTCTCCAAACTTGGAGGTAATGCATGCCACCACTCAAGCCCTTCAAGGGGGTTGATAAATGGGCGACTTGCCGACAAGACGGAAATGGGGGTTACAAGACAGCGTGAAAGGTGGATAATGGAGGCGCTAATGACCGGCGGGCCGCCAGCAGCCACTTGAGGATCATCACCGCACGTGTTCCACACAAGCCTTACCGTAGGCAATGTTCTTGCCATTCCCTACATTCCGACAAAATTAGGTTGGCAATCTCGACACTCGTGTTCAATATGCAATATGGTTCGATATTCACAACCATATTATTTTATCAACGCAGAATGGTGTGCATTGACACAAGAAATGGCAACGCAAATGCTGATTTGTAAAAATCTACGTGAAAGTTTCAGGTGTTTTTAATCTACTTAAATAGTTAAATTCATTGCAAATCTTGTCCACAAAACAGATGATTATCAGTGATATGTGCATGTCAAAGAACATAAACCGTCTTACTTGCATCTGAATTTTAAATCAATATCGGACCTCAACGTGATCGATTTTTCTTTTAATTAATTGGTTGGTGCCAGAGAGGGAGACAAAGCTGCCAACATCGGATTGACAATGATTAATTTAATTCATTATTTTAATTTTCTGGGATCATAATGATGATAATTTTTTTCAACAGCCATTCTGAGTCCTGCTGATCTTAAATTTGTGAAGGCACGAGACTTGTCGCTCAGTGCAAAAACATGGAATGTTACTAATTAACATAAATTACTGAGAGGCTCTTAAATGTTGATTAAGTTTCATGGAAATCAGTATAAAGAATGTGACTGTTCAAGGTGATGAGATACGACAATGATCTGTTTAACCTCTAAATAATTGTCTTTTGCTTCTCAAATATAATCACTACATGTGCTCAAACAATACGGTCAATAAATGCAGAAAATGAGATTGATAAATCGTTCATGCAATCAGTCGCACTGTACAGCTGTAAGATTTTGTTATCAGCTATCAAAATATTTTTTCCTCAGTAAAATGGATATTACCAATGTGTGTATTATTTAGAATTTTAGATGTTGTGTCTATACAAAATAATTGTTATTATATAGAAACAATTGTTATTTAGGGTTGCTACGGCAGATTTAAAGTCTTTTGACGTTATAAAGATGGCTTGGACCCTGATGTAACCCTGTGGCTACTTTATACATATGCTAGAGTAAACTGATCTTGCCTTTATTTCACCTCACTTTTATTCATGTGCAATTGATGTTCTCAGGCGGATTTATAATGTTGAAGGATTTTTAATGACCAGTAAACAGGTGTATGATGATCTGCTCCCACATATAGTTCCTAGAGTAGAGGAGGCATATCCACTCTTTAACAGGCGAGTAATATGGGCAAACCTTCATGTTAAATTTATTGCCCCAAAACAACGTGAACTATTGTATGGCTATATTCATGAGACCCTCCCTACAAATGATAGGTTGTTGATGCTGGGCATTAGGGACAACAATAGGTGTGACCAATGTACTGAAATTGAGAATATGTATATATTTTATTTCTGTGAGCAGAAAGTTGTTCTCGTAAACTGGATTACAGACACTCTTAAAGCTTTACGTGGACCAAGCATTAGAGTGGATTTAATGAGGTTTTTAATGTTTCATATTGACATAAATTTCAAGAAAATTAAGAATACAATAATTATATTACTCTCTTGTTATATTTTTTGTGTGGACAAGCAGGCAGGAGGGTTACTGTGTGGGGATAGGCAGACAGGAGGATTACTCAGTAGACAAAATATTGAAATTCTTGCGAGGCAGGATCATGTATAACATTTGGGGTTTACGGCTCATGCTGTGATGATATGAAAAATTGGTTCACTGAGAATTATATAAACTATATATAAATGTAGTATTTTCCCTTGTAAATTGATGTAAATGTGATCTTAATATTGTATATTATTTAATAAAGAAAAAAAGCTTCATAATGTGTTCATCATTGAATTAATTGCACTTCTTTTTCATTTCATTGCCATGAGTTCTTCTGTGTTCGTACTTTCTGCCTTGTTCTGTAAACATTTAATCAACTCTTTGGCTCGTAGGAACAGATCTAATGAAGACGTTTATATATATTTAACCTCACACAGTCACAGGGCCTTGATAATAACAATATATCAATGCATATGCATTGGTAAAGGTAAATACTACAAACTTTTGTTTAAAATCTACAACAAAATAAATCTAATGAATAGTATTTAGCTTTTAAATTAAAATGTATACGGGATTTTTTTTACAAGCTTGACAAAGTAAATTCCAGATTTAAGTAATTGAAGTTTAACTGAATAAAAAATAACTTTAATGAAAAATGTACAAAGGAAAACTATGAACAAAATAAGCATAACCATACTAGATTAACCCAAAACAGACGTCGAAACTCACTTTTAAATAAGTTTCATCGTGCAAAGGCGGGCAGGAAGACATGCAGGTCCGGTAGGCAGACAGAAGGGGGGTAGTCGGCTGTCATATAAAGCCGGGTTTAGCAGGCCATCAGTGGGTGATTCACTGATGGAGTGGTGCCCTGCCGGGAGGAGGTGAACGGGATCTCCCAGAGAGTTGTCGACTCGTCCACCCCTTCAGGAAGCGCCTATCACCCTCTCTCCTCACCCTGCAAGCCTTCTACACCTTATTTTCCCAGTGATTTCCGTGCCAAAAGATTAGAGTTAACTTTAAAATTATTCAGAGGTGGGGGGCAGTGGATAGAATTAGTATTTTGAAAAAGTGAGATGTTGAGAAAAGTTCGCATTCCTGAAAAGACTAGTCAAATGGGCTTAAAAGTATGTGTAACTTCCTCTTAGAATTGTATTACTTGTATCAAGAGAGCTACGAAAGACTCGATAATCATTTTGAAAGGAATTTCTGAAGTAAAATGCAATAACAGCTAGGACTGAAGCCGCAAGAGTACAAACCACCAACTACGGGAAACAAAACACATTCCACACAACAGAAAGTGAAGAAAAGACGAAGTTTCAGCTAGTCCTTGACCATAATCAGGCTCACCCGGCTTGATAATGGTCCAGGACGAACTGAAACGTTGTCGTTTCTTCACTTTCTGATGTGGGGTTTGGTCATCATGTCCTCAGTCACGTTATTGCGACTCATTGTCTGCAAAACACATTCCTTTGGTTTGCACTCACCAGAAGATCCAGACCTAAAGAATGATATTTGGAAATGAGACGGCTGCAAAATTTGTAATGAATCGCAAACATTTTGGTTATTAAGATTTCTGGAATGAATATATTTCGTAAGATCACTCTAGTAAATTATTACAATATATTATAGTTGAAATGAAGTTGAAAATTAAAGAGGAAATGTACCCCTAAATAAATTGCTTGATCATTACCCTGCACTTGGGTCTCGGAGAGGCCACCAGAGTGTGCGAATTTGTGTATGCGTAAATATACGATAGGTACATATATATTAAGTCAATAAAAACAAGAGGTGTATAAGGGGTTACTTGTATCAAGAGGGCTTGTATCTACAGTGAGGCGTCCAGTGTGGGGGGTAGAAGGCAGGCCGGCCACCTGCTCGACCTTCACCCGAGAGGTCGACCTCTGCCAGGATGGGTGAGGGTGGGGCTGTAAGGCGGCAGCACAAGCAGCTGGTGTGTTTACCACCATAAGTTGACCTTACAAGTTTTTACCGAGGTGTTGATAATGCGAGTCTCTGATTGATGCCACCCTGCGCGGTAAGGTAATTTGAGGAGTGAAGTTAGTCTAGTGTAACATGAGAGGATATGGTTAAGTGAAAGGATGAGTAACGTTAGTTTAAGTGAGATTAAAAACAGAGAGGTTTGAAAACAAATGTGGTCTAAAAGGATATGAAAGGAACACATAATTAGAGAACAAGGTTTGGTGTTGGGCTTAAGGCCTATCAACCCCGGGAAATTTAATCCTGAACATAGCTCAGAACTAAAATAAACTCTAGACATGCATTGAGAATAGGGACACGTCTCTTCAACACTGCCTCCTTCTGTACAGCCGATTTGTCGGTGGTCCTTCAAGCCATAAAAGTAGTAAATTAATCGAAAAACCAAGTTCTTAAACTTTAAACGAACTCGCTGTGTTGCCATGGTAACTGAACCACACCCCCAATCGTCCGAAAAAATTAGGAATTTGTCTTCTGCTTAGCTGAATAAAATAAATCAATACTTCTATTGAATTCCAACCAATGTTGACCTCCTGGGGAACGAAGATGCAGACAAGGCAGAAGAACAATCCACCTAGAACCATCTTTGTGGGTGCTGGGTTGCTATATATGTATGCGTATGTTTCTGTTATGTAGACAAATGAATGGAATGAGAGTAGAGATTATTGTGCACGGAGGAAATAGGTCTGAGCCACTGTAGCACTCAACAGCCATGAAGAGTGAGAAGCCGAGGTAAAAAAAACTTATAGTACAATACATTACCTGGAGCACTGAGGACGGTCATAACGAAGACAGCAAGGATTATATTATTAATATCTCTATTGACAAAAATTCATTACAATTTTGTCTAATCTGAGGAATTCAATTAAGTCTTATTAGCGTGAGGATAATGCTGGTATTCACTGTCACACAAGACAGAGGGTCATACACAAGACAATAGGTCTAAACTGTAGACTGAGGCACACATATATATACCATGGTTACCATCAATGTTTCTATGTACGAATATGTAAATTCAACTTTCTATTAAAGAGGCTTCAGTTCAAAATACTCAAAACAGGTTGAGAAATGAGAGGGTGGAGTGAGAAATGATGGCGTAAGAGAGATGCCATAGTGGAAATGAGACACATCATGGAGTGAATGTCATTTTAGAGTGAGGACTCGTGCAATAGTAGTAATGTACATGTCATGACTGATACATATCACAATATAGTGAGAATGATTCCAATTACTCATACCACTATAACAACGAGGGCTTTGGCCCATGTAAAGATAACTTTCATAGTAGAATTAGATGCATGCCATAACAAGAATGGTTGAATGATACACGTCGGCCTATTATGATAAAAGTGAGATACGTGTCATAGTAGTACTGAAAGTAATAAATCAATAAAGAATGAGACATTTCATGATAGAAATGTACCAAGGTATAGAGAGGTTCATATCACGGTAGAAAGTGGAGGTATACATATCACGACAGAGTGGGATACATATCATTATAAAATGAGGCACATGTCATGGTAGAGTGGTGGTGTATATGCCATGGTTGTGAAATAACTGGCGTAGTTGAGAGATAACTGGCGTGGTTGTGAGATTAGCATCATGGTAGAGATACACGGCAAAATCGCGGGATGTCCCCGATACAGAGATAACAAAAAAAGTGGTGGGCGAGGCAGGGCGGGGTGACTGGCCAAGCAAGCAAGCTTCAGCATCCACTGGAGCGTAACTTTGCAGCATCTTCACAACGAATTATTTCCATTTGTATGTGCTCTTCTATTCTTGTCATTTTATTTCCACAATAGTTTCTCTATCTGCGTTCTCTTTGTTTTTCTTAAGTGTTTTTAGCTTTTAAAATATAATTGGGTATGCTATATGCATGATATCGGCGCCGTAAGCCTATTATAACCTCAGTCAGAACTGATAATATCTAGCAGTACTTTAGCTTTGCACAATGATACTGGAAAACTTGACTTTATGCCAGTTCAACTTGATAAGTTTTGTGGTAAAATAGACGCCCACTTAAGTCTTAGTGGGAAGGTCTTAAACCATAATAATAAATGTGAAAAAGTGATTAAAAAAAAAAAAGAGGCGAAGATGTTCAGAATGTTAGGCTACTCTGGTCTTGGAGCATTCCTAATATGGAGCAGTTGTGGTCCTCCATAATGTCCATCCTTGTATCTTATTTGTTTCTAACGTATAGAACATCTTCTTCTAGCAACGTGCTCAGCAATTTCAGTAACTATAATTGATAACTGCCATGGCCGATAAGACGACATACCTGTAATCTGAAGTTCTATAAGGCGCGTGTATATATGGACAGTGATGTCATATTACACAAGGAAGCGGGGGGGGGGGGGCAGCTCGTACCTTTTTCGGCTTTGTGACTATGAATTTGTTTCACAATTTCCGCACCAATGCAAAAACGCAGCTCTGCATAAACTGAGGTTCCATGTCCAGCCGCTGTAAGTAAGTTTATTTTGTTCGCAGCCAGTAAACACAAAAAATACTATAAATTCCTCTTTAATTGGAGAATAATTTCACCATGCATTAAGGACAACGTGGACGTTTAAACGTGGACGTTTAAACGTGGATGGTGGACCAGATGTGACGCCGTTCCACACAAAATTGTAAGGTAAACAAACTAGTAGACACACCCAGCGTTACACTCAGGGAATAAATGTAAGGGTAAATACCATGAATATTCATAAGATATTCAGGCTTCTTTTGACAATTACTTCACATGATATTCAGGCTGGCGTAAAGAGTAAATAAACACGTTTGAGTGCAACAACCTTGAGCGGGTTGTAATTCATACCATATTTGGGGGTGGTTGGTAGAGGAGCGGCCGCGCTGCCCCGCCGGCGTATAAGGCTAGGGCGGCTTGCCAGCCAGTCAGTCATGGGTTATCGCTGGCCAGAGTGCTCCTCTACACGTTGTCTTCCTTTAACATGCGTACAGTTGTTGTTTTCAATATAAAAATCATATTTACATCAATTTACAAGGAAAAATACTACATTTATATATATTTTAAATCATTCTCAGTAACCTAATTTTCCATATCATTACCAAGCATGAACCGTAAACCCCAAATGTTATACTTGATCTTGCCTCGCAAGAACTTCAATATTCTGTTCCCTCATGCACATCCATGATTTCCCGGTTGCAATTCAATATTCTGTCTACCGAGTAACAGGAGTAAACGATTTCAGACTCATTTTATCAGGTTCAGAGCTTCCCTTCCTATAGCTAATTTTAAGCCTTCCTTACCCCTACTAGTTTTCGGGTACCATACCCTACGACCTGGTTTACAACCAAGTCCTCAGTTACTGTTGGGTGAACAGTCGCGATCACTTAAGAAATAGTGCCCAGATAGTTTTCCCTTGCAAGGGCTTCAGATATAATCTGAGAAGTGGCTATTTGAATTCAACCATGGAAAGTGTAAAGTTATGGAGGAAGGAGCCGGAGTAAGGAAACCACAGGAGCATTATCGGATACAGGAGAGATAATTTTCCATAACAGGAAAAAAATGGGAATTATAATTAACTCCTAAGCTAACGTCAGGGGCGAGGATTTGCACAATATTTGTTTATAATATATATACAAAACTGGCAAATTTTCGGGCAGGCTTCAGGAACCTAGTGAAGGAAACTTTCTGAATGGTAACTGAGAGGACATTCGGAGATATGCAACATTCCTAATGAAAACTAAATCTCCCTCTTACTAAAAAAGGTGATATGATATCGACATACAAAATCCTAAGAGGGATAGAAAAAGTTCACAAAAAAGCTATGTTCAAATTTAGAAATTGAAAAACTAAAAGATTTAAAAAAAAGTTGAATATGTAAATGAGCCACATGAACGTCACGAATTTGATGAAAAAAAAGGCTAGACCTCACTTTTCCCGTAGTCGCTGTTAGCTAACAGGGGCCTGGCAGCTGAGTGGACAGCGCTTCGGATTCGTAGTCCGGAGGTTCCGGGTTTGATCCCCGGTGGAAGCGGAAACAAATGTGCACAGTATTTTTCACTCTGATGCTCCTGTTACCTAGCAGTAAATCGGTACCTGGGAGTTAGATAACTGCTACAGGCTGCTTCCTGGGGGGTGAGTAATAAAAAGGAGGCCTGGTCGAGGACCGGGCCGCGGATAACCTCAAATCATCTCAAGATAACCACTCACTGACGTGGGGGTTATCCGTGCAACTAATACTGAAAAAGCTGCTTAAAGTTTCAACACGAAGAGGGAAGCCAGATAATGTGCACGACCTGAACTGGAGCGTTATATTACATCTTGTCCGATTCATGACTGCCTCAAACAAGTGTTCACACTTGCTTGCGGCCACCAACCAGTCCCACTCGGTTAATCTAGTAGAGTAAAAAATTTTGACCTCGCTGTTAAAAGAACTATTTTTTTCTGACTCGGTCTATAAACTTTAGCACCATCAAGATATTTGCGGTGAAGACATTTATCTTGCAAGAAATATAATGATTCGAACTGGAGTCTAAGATATTGCCTAATCTGGTGCTTGTCACTCCTACAGTTCCTTCATAACTATCCACTCTCGCATACTCTTGTTTATATACTTATTACTATCTCTCCTAATTCCTACAATTCACCCCCTCCTCCCATTACCCCCATCAAAACCCATCCAAAACCTTCTAACCTTCCAGTCCAATATATTTATCTTGCTCTTTCTACATCCTAATGCACTCAACCATTTCCAAATACGGTGCTTCTGGTGATCCCGGTCACTTGTACGAAGCTGGAAAGCCTTTAACTTGTCATTTGCACTGCCTGCCCATCCTCATATTTGGCAAGTCTTCCACATATCTGATCATCTTTACTCACCGACATAGTGAAGATGGCAATCCTAAGAGAAACCACTGAAGCAAAGATCAATAATTATATTAATAAAAGTAAAATTATTATTGTAATCTAATAATTGAAAAACTAACTGCAAAATATGAGCACATGAATAGAAAATATGAGTGGTTGATTGTAAACTCAAGTGATTTACAAGTCAATTTCTTGTAAGCTCAAGTTACTCCACAACAGTCTCTTTAAGGTCATATTGACGGTTATAGTGAATAAGGTCAAGTGACGGTTACTCAGTGGACAAAGTATTGAAGTTCTTGTGAGCCAGGATCAAGTATAACATTTTGGGTTTACGGCTCATTCTCTGTGATGATCTGAATTTTTTTTTTTTTTTTAGAATTATATAAACCATATATAAATGTAGTATTTTCCCTTGTAAACTATGTAAATATGATCTTTATATTCTATAATATTTAATAAAGAAAAAAAAGTGACCCCACAATAGGCTTATAAAGTCAACTGACTCAACAAGTCTCTTGTAATAATGATATTGAGGACCACTTTACTTCCGTGATAAAGAAAGTGTTGCATAGCCATCAGGCTTTAGTGTTTTATTTTGATAATTACTTCACTGATTTCGTTAGACTGTAAATAAATTATTCAGTTTAGTTATAGGAACAGTACTTTAGAATCTCAATTATGAAGAGATTAATAAAACTTAAATTACATAATTTATAACAGCGAGGATTAAGCGGGGGCATTTTTAAAGTATACAAATGAATGAAGTGCTTAATATATTACACACAAAACAAAAGTAATCCATCTTAGATTTAAATCATTATTTCATCTTTAAAAATCATCTAAACTACTATTTGATTGGTATTAACTCTTTCTTTCGTGTTCTGCTTGTATTTGTGGAGTGACAGAATCGCTAAATCACTTGCTGACTGATCGACCTCAATATCCTGAACCTTCCCCTCGCTCCCTCAAGTCTCCTGAGAAAATGGAGCAACAGGAAACAATCTAGAAAAATAACCAATGTATATGGCTACAGAAGACACAAACGCAGCAGCAGCAAACTTAAAAGAAAATATGTGATATCAATGTGGACTTATAAACGATGTTGAATGCAATAGATGCTGAGATGATGATCAAGTCGCGGTGACAAGACATCATGGTTCCTCATTAATCTTGATATCTGAGTGACGGTCTCTTGTAATGTGATCCATCTGCTACACTCTAGTTTAGCAAGCATGCTGTGGGAGCTTCACACGAAAACAATTGTTATGTTATATATATTAATGAATTAAATATTACTTCTTCAATAACAAATCCACATTTAGATTATTTAAGCATGAGCACTGTTAAGGTGAGAGAAAAAGAATGAAAGGAACATTATTACAATTCTGCTTATAATAGGCAGTCATTGTTAAAAAAAATAAATCTTAGTTTAAACTATAAAAGAGGAAACAGACACAGACAGACAGACAATCACTCACTCACTCACACACTCTTCTCTCTCTCTTCTGACTAAACCGGTTAAGACGGAGAACAAAAACAGGCCCTGGATTAGATTTCAACATATCATTAGAACAGTGCAGTTGGTAGCTGATCATTTGTTTTGCTTTGAGAGAACTTCGAGATACGATTTATTTTGCGATAGCTCCAGTAGTTTTGTTTTATGATTGTCTGAGGCTAGGTTTGTATTGCAATAGCTAGAGTATCGTTTTGTTTTGTGATAGCTTGAGACTAGTTTTGTATTGCGATAGCTTGAGACTAGTTTTTTGGGATACCTCGAGTATCGCTTTGCTCTGCGGTAGCTCGACGAGACTTGTTTTGCGATAGCTCGAATTTCGTTTCTTCCGTAACAAGCCATTTGAGGATCTATAAATACAGAACGACGACAAGATTACAGATGACTTCAATCAATTCTTAGAGCACACGAGCTGTCAACCATGTTCTTCGGTACGTAAAAGCCTGCTGGTCTGCACACTAATGTTTTTCCCATATGGTTGTCCAGCAACCTCTTGATTCCTGATCTCTATTTACGACCCGTGTTTGCCACCGGTATAGTTGGAAAACATAAATGCCTTTGACGAAGTACTGATGATCCCTACAAAGATATATATATATATTTTTTAATAAACCCCGATAATATTTCTAGATTATTTACCATTTCATTTTTTGGGGAAACGCATATACATATATACACACAAGCGCTTAAAATCACATACAGTGCACCACGTATCAATTGTGAATATTGCATTAAATGTTACAGTCATGTAATGCGCTAAGCCTTTACAGCATTGATGAACTCTATAACATTCGCATCAGCAGTTTACTGTTGTAAACTGTACAACTGTAAATACAACTATTTACAGTTGTAGTTAGCTTATTATAGCAAAAAATAAAGAAGTTAATGTGGATGTCAGACTAAATACACGTTAATATTTTATAGTATACAAATCACACAAAGTACATTTAAATTTCATCAAAATTATTGAGACAAATAGTGACATGAGCGAGTATCAACTGCAGACTTCCAGGGCATATAGGAAAAAATATGAGCGCAATACATATTTTGTTTCCCATCCAAGACTCGGGTATATCTCGTTTAACCTGATTTAGCGGTAAAACGCCCACACACCTTCTCGTAAATCAGCTTTCCTGATGAGAGGTGTTTGGTGGTGTTAGCGGGCGAGCCAAGCCGGTCCCAGAGCGGCCTCCGCCCTATACTGCAGTGTAAACAAATGGTTGCCGACACTCCACAGAGGTCGAGGTGAAGGAACTAAACTCTTTCTCGTGCGGGTATTTGTTAAGTCTTTGAGTGACGAGGAAACTTCAATAATTGTACTATACGTATTATTATGGAGGATATACATAAGTTTTCAATTTAAAGTCTTTCCTTAGTGTTATTGATTTATGTAATCAATGAAGTAAGATTAGCTTGTTTAGTTTCGATTTGAGGGTTGACCTAGATCCAGAACACGTTACTACACATGTGGAGAGACCGTTTTAAACCGGGATTTCGGATGTATCCGACTTGCCGACTTGTTCTCGCATGACTGCAATTCAAGGCGTTTATTTAGATTGATCTTATACAGCATATCCATCTATCTACCTTGTTGCTGTCAAACATCAGAAACCCGACAGCCTTGTCACCACACTTGATCAGAACAGGACAAGGAGTTGGGATAGGACGAGGGGAAAGGATTGGTGCCCAACCACTTGGACGGTCGGAGATTGAACGCCAACATGCATGAAGCGAGACCGTCGCTCTAACATCCAGCCAAAGTCGTTGGACTCTTTTATTAAAGAGGGAATTGATTACCATTTTGGATTTCATTTAAGTAGTCTGAGAGAAGTAATATTTAAACTGCAATAAAATCTAGTAGACGTGATACAAAATGAAATTCACACCAGTTGTTCCATCTATCATCTTTTATTATGCAGGAAGAGCCACACATCTGTGAATCATCCAATAAAGTTAGCAAACGTCTAGACGTTGCTACTGCTGGGGTTAGGCTCCGCTACAAGTGCCTTTATGAGTTCAGCCCGTTCTCTTGAGCAGCCACAACAAAAACCGTCGTAGTAAACGCGCGAACCTAACCTATCGACCTACGCATAGAAAAACGTGGTTGTTTGTGAGCTGATATGATTGCATGCCATATTCATAGTATGCTATATATGGCCAACTGCTCGAGCATCCACCCACCAAACTCCCTTTATGGAAGAAAAACACTTCAGACACGACTCACAACTGATGACGTAACATTTTTTTTCGATCAGTACTTCTTTCAGGTCCTCTGCTCGAATCGCATCTCTCTAAATGCTTCATTCACGTATTGCAAAAACCAATAATTGTTAACAGAACCTAACCCAAATTTGGCCTAACTACTCAGCACATTCTAGTATGCAATACCATTTAAACTTGATAAAATGCAAATTTTGAATAAGCAGTTCGACAAAGTTATGTTCAAGAAATGTATAAGTACTTCATTAAAAACGATGTACTGCCAGAAATTCTAGCCATACTGTATATCCAAAGCTTGCTTACTATAAGTAGGGCCTGCACATGGCTGTAAACTTGCCAACAATTAGATAGGAGTGTGGAGTATTAGTAACTAGCTCACCACAGATGTAAATTGTTCTGCATAGGGGCTTTTATGGGCCAACTTCTGTAATCACTTGTGATATAAAAGACTATTGACATGTATATAAATGGTGTAACTAGTTTCGTAAAATTGTTACTTGCTTAGCTAAATGAACCTAGGAGTTCTGAGTATGGGACGCATAGTAAATGAAACAACTAACTTCAGTCTTGCCCAGATAGTGTGTGTGTTTTTCCTGCTGCGATGTTAACGTATAGCATAATACAGTAGAAAATTGTTGTAATCCCTATGTTGTGGAATAAAATCTAAAATCATTTTTTTTAGTGCTTGCATAATAACGAAAACATAACAATGACCTTAAAAATACAATGAGATGTCCATACATTACCAAAGTTGAAAACTACAATGCAACATCAAGCAGTCAGTAAACACAGTGCTATATTCCCAGAGAAAATATAATATTTGTTCAAACCACCCTGTGCGCATTTAATATTGAGCAAAGTCTAGGCTAAACGAACCAACCGATGATACATCTAACCACAACGTATATAATCAACATACTATTTTGTACAGCATGATGGACTGCCAATATATGCTAGTCACAAACTTATAAACATTTTCCACTAACAAGAATCGAGATCATGAAGACTTTTGTGGATTTTGTCTTTAAATCAGTATAAACGTAGTGACAGTGTTGTCTCCAGTTATTAGCGTGTTCTCTTTTACAAGCAACACGTTATCTTTAATTTTAGGCAGTACAATGCTAGGAGCCTTTACTTCACAATCAAATTCTTTTACAGTTAACACAGGATTGAACATGTTCATAACCGTAAATTTTTTCAAGTTACAATTTCTAATTTGTATTCGTCGCGGTAAGAATACTAAATATGAATACAAACTGTAAAGTTACCTGATAAGATTTGTTCACATAATAAGACGCCTGCAGCAGATAGAAAAGTAAAGTTATAAGATAATCCCATTTAAATACTTAAGACCGTGTATAGGGAACGTTGTCTACCACAAATTCGGGTACCTAGCTAAATACGCTAATTTATATTTGTTTCACTAAATTTCGCTAACCAACAAAAAATATTTATCATTAAAGTAAGATTATTCGTGATTACTATAGCAAGGGATTTTAACCAATGTTTTTCGTCCAATATAAATACCTAGCTGAAACATAACCTTGGCATTTTTAAGGGGACATGAAGATGTGAGGTTTATATCTTCTAGTATCCTTCAACACAATATTCAACCACCTCTTTGCCTTTCTGGGGTATACCAACTAGACACTTCGTGCATATTTTCTTACTGGAAGCACATCATCAACTAAAAGTCAAATTTATTTATATCGTACCTGCCACTAGCCTAGTAGTTAGAGCACTGACCTTGGCCTCCAGTGTCGAGAGTTCATGCCCCGGCCAGGGCGGTGTTGGTATGGACAAGACAAATGCACAATTGTGAGGTTAACTTGGGTATGAGCTTGGGTCATCTGGTTTAAAAAGATTAATCAGTTTCGTAATTCTAGATACGAGTAAGTCCGGGGGTATGCGAGTACAGGATATGTAGGCCCGGTATGTAAATTCGTGCATTTCAAGACAAGAAAAAAATACAAAATAATCCATCACGCCCTCTTCATTTAGTCACTGACGTCCACTGTTTTAACTGTCTGGAAGGAAGAAGCCCATGGCTTGTGAAGGGTACACCAGTTTCATCTGATGGGTTTGTCCAGCTAAACTGTATAAAAATAACCTCCTTCGAAGATTCCGTATCCCTGCTGTCAGTTATACTTCATGATCTGACGTGTATAGCGTTCTAATATCTTTACCTAGCTTCTTCCCATCCTCACAAAGATTTTAAGAAATCTAAGAACTTGTGTAATTAGAAAAGGGTTTCTAAAGCTTATAAAGGAGAGGCGTGGCTCACACTTTGTTTTACATAAATTCCTATCTCAGAAACGTTATTCTGTTGACTATACAACTTGAGACCATCGCTGCTGGTAACACTCAATTCAATACCATGTTTGGCATCATCGTGCATTACTTCACTATGTACATAGTTTAAGTGATGCAACAAGTAATTTTGTTTCTATGCATTATCTGGACTGCGTATCAGCATTAAACCTTCGACTTTTGTATGGTAAGGCAGATTCCTTTTGGGTCCGTGCAGCAACCCCTATTGACACATTTTAACATGTTGCTGTTGTTTTAGATTTAGCTATTAGGAACAAAAGTTCCTAGTAGCACGGGCTATGGCGAGCCTGTTGTACTCTCACACACTTTTTGCAGTTTAAATCAAGGAAATGGTGAGGGGGTGGGGGTGCTGATACCTTTACGATATCTCAAAAGCGAAAATGCGTAGCTGCTTTAATATTACTGGCATTGCCAGACATGGTATCGTTGCAAACGATACCCTCTAAAGATTTATAATATATGGAATAATTTTTTGGGGGGTGTAGAATTTGTGTATTGTATCCACAATAATTTAATGTTGTAAATTTCTTCAAAACAGCTGTGGTTGGAAGTGATCACCCTCTGATCATTATTTATCAGAATCTTTTATTTCAAGAATTGCCAATTTTTTATAGTTTTTCTTAGCGTAGTGTAATTAACAATAACTGGGTGCTCTTCCACCCAGCTCAACCCTTGTACGTACAGTAATATAAGCACAGTTGACTGATAGGATTACCATTCATCTCCCACTACCACCAACCAACCACTTACCGGGGTACACTTGCTCCTGTGCTACCTTGGTTTAATATTTCTACATTGCTCTACCAGTGCCACCTTAGTTTAATATTTCTACATCACTCTACCAGTGCGTCAGTAGTTCTCCCTTTAAAATGATTTCTTAGCCCTATCCCCCTTGATTCTTGTATCATCCCTTAGATACTTACCCTGCACCAGTTTTTCTAGTGTTGATAGCCCTTATTTCTTTTTGTTGATAGCCCTTATTTCTTTTAAGTATTTATTCATTGGTCTTCTTTTGGCTACCACTTGTACTTCCAGTACCACATTTTGGTCTTCTCATACCCATTCCTAATATCCTAGCAGCTTATCATCCACTGATCCATGTTATATACATATTCCTTTTATCGTGTATTTATTTTCGTCTCCTAGCATTTTTATGATCTCCCAATTCCCATATAACCTTCTTGAACTTTCTAGCTTCAACACTGCATGATCTACCATTCAGTTTTTATTTTATCCTAGCACTTTTTATATGGTCACTTGGCACCAACCCTTGTCTACACACGTAGAATCATCACTGTCTAGTCTCCTGGAAACAACACCTTGTCTGACATCCTAGAACCAGCCTCTTGTCTGGTCTCCCAGGACGAATCCCTTGGTTGGTCTAGTACCAAACCTTAGTCAGGTCTCCTAGAACCACTTATCTGGTATGGTATAAAGATAGAGCCAATTCTTTTCCACACTTCTATGACAAATTCATGAAGGCCCCAGATTCTTTAACGTAGTCAAATTCATGGGGGTCCTGTCTTCAGATCAGCACCCGGACATGGGAAGGGGTCAAAAAGTGCTCCGAGGTGAGTCAAGGTGACCAGAGAAGTGTACACGGGCGTGGGAGTGTGCATGAGCCTGTATGGGTGGGCATGCGGTAGCAGAAATACAAGCTTGGGCGTGTGGGAGTTGACATGCGGGGGCGGACTAGACGTGAGCGTACAATGCTATATATCTGGAGATGGGTGTGTGGGACGGCGTGAGTGGAGACTTAAGCATGGGCGTGCTTGCCGGAGGGTGTAGCAGCAGTGGGCGACGCCTCATGTACCGTACTGAGTGGGAGAGAGATATGACCGTTTTGTGTGCTTGCCTAATTATGCTTACTTAACTCACTGAGAAAAGGTTACATGTAACTCTTGGACCTTTTAATTATCTTGTAAAAGATTGTTCAATGATATACCGTATGTTCTTAACTATATATTACCGACTTCCACTTGCTTACCACCCTCACTGAATGAGTACTTTCTTACGTGTCTCTGATACATCTGTTTTTTCAAGGTTTCATCTATTCACCTCTCTTCGCGATATAGGTTATTTCTTTCTACCTCGTATATTGTTCTTTAATTCTGCAAGTTTGAATCATATTTCAATCAATCACTGAGGAATTCAATTAAGTCTTATTTATTAGTGAGGATAATTCTGGTATTCACCGTTACTTGGAACTTTTGTTCAGAGTAACTGAATCTAAAACAGTGGCCATAGGAACAAACTCAAATGTTCATTGGCAAAGTACTATTTTCAGTATTATAGACTACAACCTTGTAACTTGGAACCCAAATTTGTTTTAATAAATTATTTTTAATTAAAGCAAATTTCCTTTAGAGTTACAAGGGTTGTACTCCGATTATTATACTTAAAAAAAAAACTGGTGTAGTGGTAAATGAGGTAAAAAAAAAAAGTATGAAACTTTCATAGTGTGAGCTTACAGAAAGTGCTTGCACTGTATCGTATACAAATTGGCTTGAAATGCTCACGTGGTATTGTACATTCTAAATATGTAGCTAATATAATTTCATTATCACCATCTTTTCCTAGTACTGATGTAGTCATTACGTGACTAATTATGTTAACTCAAATTTATGCAATTTCTCAACTAGTTATATTTCAAGATTGACTGTTCACCTTAAAACCTAAAATTTCATGCAAATCCTTCGTTAGCTGTAAAACATGACCGCAACTGTGTTAAGTGAGAATGCACATATTTATCATCGAAATATTTACCGTAACCATAAAATGTGCATAAATAGATGTACACATGAAAATAAAACATGTTAAGAGATAGCTGTCACATACAGTATTAAGGGCTAAAGATATGAAAGACCTATTGCTGAAACAACTTTACGTTCGATACTAATACCTGTGCTGCAGTTGCATTCAACTAGTTTGATCCGATCTTAAAACTGAAATATTCAGCAGATATTTCAGTGAAACATTACAATAAACACGACCCACATATTTTTCAGATTTATAAATTTTACCAATCATAAGCTAGAAAATAGGAACAATTATTATGACAACCTATCCTCTCAAAATGAAAATTCTTATAAAAACAACTAGTCGAATGTACAAAAATGGACCATTGCCCAAAAATATTTACAGCTGGGTGAACCAACGGTCTAGTGTAAGAAAAATGTAAAAATGTTTTCCCTGCCCAGCAATCAATCGGTTGTTATGCCAAAGGTATGTAATCGAGTTAGAATATAAGTCATACACTTCGGAAGTATGTATTTGCCTGCAATGAAACAATTTGTAATATATTCGTTCGGGCAGTTTTATAATTCTACGGTACTTACCGAAGTCAAATTGTAGATTATATATGAATTTGTTGATTATAATCAGAGTCGAATTTCGTTAAGTATCTTCAGGTGTTGTACATGAACGTCACCTCTGCTGTAACGCCCAAACTATTATTAACTAAGACTTGCATCAAAGGTTGTGTCGACTCTGGTATCAGATATAACTTTTACCATTATTAACAAAATACCAGTTATTGTGTCACTTCATCTTAGATCTCGCATTGATATTCGTATACGTATAATGTAATGGTGATTCAAAATGTGTGAAATTAAGATAAATTGTAAGTTTTCGAAAAACGGGTAGAAAAACTTCAAAGATGAGGAAAACTTATTTTATAATTGAACACAATTAAAATACAAACATTTTTATACTGGGCTGTGGTCATGAAGTGGACAAGAATCAAGGTTCTCTACACTATTGATCAGAAACTGATAATTTACATTTTTTATATTTATCAAAATATACATTTTTGATATTTACCAAAGTGTACTAAATCATTAAATGTTTGTTCTAGTACTATTAAAACAAATTATTTTTTAAATTGTGAAATGTTGTAGTTAATAAGAAACTGGTATGCCATTCACCCTCATTCCAGTACTAAAATGTCAATAAACAAGTCGCATGTTGGCCATAGAATAGCATTAACTTCCTATTTAAGTATTAGAGATGAAAATTAGTTTAATCTGATATAGAACTACTGTACTTGATAACTGATAAATAAAATGTTGCTTCTACAAATTAGTGGAATAAAAAATATTCATTGTTATTGTAATAAATGAGCTGTATTTTTTTTTAATATATTCACCAATTACTGTAAAGATCAGTCCCAATAACTTTTAAAGTGAGGAGTCATGCTATTCTATGTTCACCGGCTCACCACGATGAGGTCTGCGACTACGAGCCGGACCAGGGGTATTCGTCCAAAGGGTATCCTACATGAAGAAATCACTAATGTGAAATCTTCAGTAAGGACACAAACCTTTGTTGCGTGGAACCCTAAACCACGAACCTACATTCAATTTAAATTTCTTTTATAAAAGAAATAAAAATATCTTGTAGAGGTACTTCGGGATTTTCAGTGGTAGCTAGGTTACCACCAAAAATCACTCACCAACAGCAAGCTGATGGTGATATGCTGACGACCACCCACAAGGAGTGGCAGGGACAAAACAAAGAGGATAGGATAGGATGAACACATAGACACATCGTGATCTAGACTGCACTGCCAGATTGTTGACTACAGCAACAGCAGTGCATTAACTTATTTCACTCAGCTGAATAGTAAGCTCTGGCTGGGTTGACAAACCAGATACTGTAGATAATTAACTGACTGAAAAGACACCATGGCAAGTTTAAATGACTAACCAGGAATTGGAGTTCTAGTCTATCTCGCATTTTTTTTTTTTTTAAGTTATGAGGTACATCTGCATTAGTGCAGCTACCCTACCTACCTTACCTTACCTTGAGGTGCTTCCGGGGCTTAGTGTCCTCGCGGCCCGGTCGTCGACCAGGCCTCCTGGTTGCTGGACTGATCAACCAGGCTGTTAGACGCGGCTGCTCGCAGCCTGACGTATGAGTCACAGCCTGGTTGATCAGGTATCCTTTGGAGGTGCTTATCCAGTTCTCTCTTGAACACTGTGAGGGGTTTGCCAGTTATGCCCCTTATGTGTAGTGGAAGCGTGTTGAACAGTCTCGGGCCTCTGATGTTGATAGAGTTCTCTCTCAGAGTACCTGTTGCACCTCTGCTTTTCAACGGGGGTATTCTGCACATCCTGCCATGTCTTCTGGTCTCATGTGGTGTTATTTCTGTGTGCAGGTTTGGGACCAGCCCCTCAATTATTTTCCACGTGTAAATTATTATGTATCTCTCCCGCCTGTGCTAAAGGGAGAACAGGTTTAGGCTCTTTAGTCGGTCCCAGTAATTTAGATTACTAGAATTTCGGTCCACAGTCTCCGTGGTGTAGTGGTAAGACACTCGCCTGGCGTTCCGCGAGCGCTATGTCATGGGTTCGTATCCTGGCCGGGGAGGATTTACTGGGCGCAATTCCTTAACTGTAGCCTCTGTTTAACGCAACAGTAAAATGTGTACTTGGATGAAAAAACGATTCTTCGCAGCAGGGGATCGTATTCCAGGGACCATAGGATTAAGGACTTGCCCGAAACGCTACGCGTACTAGTGGCTGTACAAGAATGTAACAACTCTTGTATATATCTCCAAAAAAAAAAAAAAAAAAAAAAAGATGTTTTACTGAGTGGATTATATCAGTAAAGGAAGAGCGCCTGCACGCTCTCTAGGTCAGCAATGTCTCCATAGAGATTAGTTGATTATGAGATTAGAATTATCTCCATAATTGGTGACTATACCCTAGACTATATGAAGTGGAGTACCGTGTGTCAAAAAAGCTAACTAGGTGATGCTATAAAATCCCCATCACACAGGATGGTTAGTCATACAGAGGCTTGTGATAAGCGGTCTGCACTGGCAGACTTCGGATGCATTTTGAGGATATCAACAACACAAGATTGAATAAGGTAGCAGTGGTAATACAAGTCCCCATCTCGCAGGATGGTTAGTCATACAGAGGCATGTGATAAGCGGTCTGCACTGGCAGACTCCGGATGCATTTTGAGGATATCAACAACACAAGATTGAATAAGGTAGCAGTGGTAATACAAGTCCCCATCTCGCAGGATGGTTAGTCATACAGAGCCATGTGTTTAATAGCCTGCACTGGCAAATTTTGGGTATACTGTGAGGATATCTTCAAGAATACGAGAGTGAATAAAGTAATTGCAAAGCTCCAGGTACCTCATGCCAACTGGTCTGAAAGGTCTAATAACTGGGCATTCAGTGATGTAGTGCGGGAGATCATGCCGTAGTTCCTGCTCACAGAGTTTCTATCTCGCAGGTCCCTCGGTTCTACTCCATCAAACAGACCCTCTATTCTTGACCGTCACTTTTAGTTCACCTACCAGGCCCGCTTTTAGACCATCATTCATGCTCTTGATTCCATTCCATAACTCAAGACCCTCGCCTTCAGACCATCATCGTGGCACTTGCTTATACTCCACCATCTAAACACTTGCAGACCATAACCCGTACTTTCACTTATAATCCCCAACCCTTGCGTCCAGTCCAACATCCATTCTCTGGCTTCCCATCATTATGACACTCGCTTCTAGCCTACCACACGGGCTCTTAACTGACCAAGGCCTTCGCCTGTGATCCATCACCCAAGACAGACCCTCTGTTCTTGACCGTCACTTCTAGTTCACCCACCAGGCCCGCTTTTAGACCATCATTCATGCTCTTGATTCTATTCCATAACTCAGACCCTCGCCTTCAGACCATCATCGTGGCACTTGCTTATACTCCACCATCTGAACACTTGCAGACCATAACCCGTACTTTCACTTATAATCCCCAACCCTTGCTTCCAGCCCAACATCCATTCTCTGGCTTCCCATCATCATGACACTCGCTTCTAGAATACCACACGGGCTCTTAACTCAGACCTATGATCAAGGCCTTCGCCTGTGATCCATCACCCAAGTCCTCGCCTGTGACTCATAACCAAAGCCCCCGCCTGTGACTCATAGCCCAAGCCCTCGCTTGTAGCCTATAACCCACACCCTAGCATTTAACCGATCACAAAGCTTTTCGCCTCTAACCCATCTCCCAGACCCTAGCCCATCAAGGTCATCGCCTTCAAGTCAATCATCCAGACCCCTCGAGTGTGGCCCATCACCCAAGCCCTTCACTATGGCTCATCACCCAAGCCCCTATAGCCCATCAACTAGGCCCTCGCCTGTCGCCCAATACTCATGTCGTCCCCTGTTGTGCATCATGAATCGCCTGAGACCTATCACCTAGACTATTCTCTCACTTCTAGTCCATCGTGAAAGCCCTCGTTTTTGGGCCATCGCGAAGGCTCTCGGCTATGGCTCGTCATAAAGACATTCGCCTGTGGCCCACCACCCAGAACCTTTCCCAGATCCCTGGATGCGGCTTTTCACCTTGAAAGAGTCACATCACCCCAAGCCTTCGCCAGAGTCCCATCACGCCAGTCTCATCACACCAAGCCTTCGCCTGGACCTCACTACACCAAGCCTTCGCCTGAATCTAATCAAACCAAACCTTCGCCTGAATCTCATCACACCAAACCTTTGCCTTATCACACCAAGCCTTCGCTTGAATCTCATCACACCAAGCCTTCGCCTAAATCTCATCACACCAAGCCTTCGCCTGAATCTAATCAAACCAAACCTTCGTCTGAATCTAATCAAACCAAACCTTCACCTGAATCTAATCAAACCAAACCTTCGTCTGAATCTCATCACACCAAGCCTTCGCCTGAATCTAATCAAACCAAACCTTCGTCTGAATCTCATCACACCAAGCCTTCGCCTGAATCTAATCACATCAAATCTTGACCAGAGTCCCATCACACCAAGCCTTTAATCACATCAAATCTTTACCAGAGTTCCATCACACCAAGCCTTCGCCTGAATCTCATCACACCAAACCTTTGCCTCATCACACCAAACCTTTGCCTCATCACACCAAGCCTTCGCCTGAATCTCATCACACCAAGCCTTCGCCTAAATCTCATCACACCAAGCCTTCTTTATCTCATCACACCAAGCCTTTGCCTTTATCTCATCACACCAAGCCTTTGCCTCTATCTCATCACATCAAGACTTTGCCAGTCTCTTCACACCAAGCCTTCGTCTTTGTCTCATCACTCCAAGCCTTCGCCTTTGTCTCATGACATCAAGCCTTTGCCTTTATCTCATCACATCAAGACTTTGCCAGAGTCTCATCACACCAAGCCTTTGCCTTTATCTCATCAAATCAAGACTTTGCCAGTCTCTTCACACCAAGCCTTCGTCTTTGTCTCATCACTCCAAGCCTTCGCCTTTGTCTCATGACATCAAGCCTTTGCCTTTCTCATCACATCAAGACTTTGCCAGAGTCTCATCACACCAAGCCTTCGCCTTTGTCTCATCACACCAAGCCTTCGCCTTTATCTCATCTCATCAAGACTTTGCCAGAGTCTTATCACACCAAGCCTTCGCCTTTGTCTCATCACACCAAGCCTTTGCCTTTATCTCATCACATCAAGACTTTGCCAGTCTCATCACACCAAGCCTTCGCCTTTATCTCATCACACCAAGCCTTCGCCTTTATCTCATCTCATCGAGACTTTGCCAGAGTCTCATCACACCAAGCCTTCGCCTTTGTCTCATCACACCAAGCCTTCGCCTTTATCTAATCACATCAAGACTTTGCCAGTCTCATCACACCAAGCCTTTGCCTCATCACACCAAGCCTTTGCCTTTGTCTCATCACATCAAGCCTTTGCCTTATCACACCAAGCCTTTGCCTTTGTCTCATCACACCAAGCCTTCGCCTGAGTCCCATCATCCCAAGCCTTCGCCTGAGTCCCATCATCCCAAGCCTTTGCCTGAGTCCCATCATCTCAAGCCTTCGCCTGAGTCCCATCATCCCAAGCCTTCGCCTTAGTCCCATCACCACAAACCTTTGCCTAAGTCCCATCAACCTGATACTCGCTTCCAGCCTATCACCCGGACCCTTGCCTTTAGTCTATCACACCAGACCCTAGTATCTCGACTATTACCCTAGTTTCTAGTCCATCACTCATTCCCTCACTTATAGTCCACCACCCTAGATTTTAGCTGGCAGTCCATCACCCATTTCCTCCTTTCTTGTCCATAACGCTTTCCTTTGCCTCTAGTCCATAATGCTTTCTATTGCCTCTAGCCCATCACGCTTCCCCTTGCTTCTAGTGCATCACGCTTTCCCTTGGCTCTAATCCATCATGCTTTCCCTTGGCTCTAGTCCATCATGCTTTCCCTTGGCTGTAGTCCATCATGCTTTCCCTTGGCTGTAGTCCATCATGCTTTCCCTTGGCTTTAGTCCATCATGCTTTCCCTTGGCTCTAGTCCCTCATGCTTTCCCTTGGCGCTAGTCCCTCATGCTTTCCCTTGGCTCTAGTCCCTCATGCTTTCCCTTGGCGCTAGTCCCTCATGCTTTCTCTTGGCTCTAGTCCCTCATGCTTTCCCTTGGCGCTAGTCCCTCATGCTTTCCCTTGGCTCTAGTCCCTTATGCTTTCTCTTGGCTCTAGTCCATCATGCTTTACCTTGACTCTAGTCCATCATGCGTTCCCTGCGTCCTAGTGTATTTATCATGTCGACACATCCATTACCCCTACCTGTGTAGGGGTAATGGAGGTCCTACCCATCACGCAGGATCTTGCGTGTTGCCTATCATTCACGTTCTCGCGTATTGCCCATAAACGAGCCCCTCGCCTGTAGCCCATCACCCTGCCTCTAGCCCCCAGCATGTCACAAAGGCCTTAACCTATAGCCCATCACCCTGCCTCTAGACATCATCCAGGCCTTAGCTTGTAGCCCATCACCCTGACTCTAGCCTCCAGCATGTCACAAAGGCCTTAACCTATAGCCCATCACCCTGCCTCTAGACATCTCCCAGGCCTTAGCCTGTAGCCCATCACCCTGACTCTAGCCTCCAGCATGTCACAAAGGCCTTAACCTATAGCCCATCACCCTGCCTCTAGACATCATCCAGGCCTTAGCTTGTAGCCCATCACCCTGACTCTAGCCTCTAGAACATTATCCAGGCCTTAGCCTGTAGCCCATCACCCTGACTAGCCTCTAGGACATCATCCAGGCGTTAGCCAGTAGCCCATCACCCTGACTAGCCTCTAGGACATCATCCAGGCCTTAGCCTGTAGCCCATCACCCTGACTATCCTCTAGGACATCATCCAGGTCTTAGCCTGTAGCCCATCACCCTGCCTCTAGTCTCTATACATCATCTAGGCCTTAGCCTGTAGCCCATCACCCTGCCTCTAGAACATCATCCAGGCGTCAGCCTGTAGCCCATCACCCTGACTAGCTTCATGGACATCTTCCATGCTTTAGCCTGTAGCCCATCACCCTGCCTCTAGTCTCTAGACATCATCTAGGCCTTAGCCTGTAGCCCATCACCCTGACTCTAGCCTCCAGCAAATCATCCAGGCCTTACCCAGTAGCCCATCACCCTGACTAGCCTGAAGGACATCATCCAGGCCTTAGCCTGTAGCCCATCACCCTGACTCTAGCCTCTAGATCATCCAGACCTCAGCCTGTAGCCCATCACCCTGCCTCTAGTCTCTAGACATCATCCAGGCCTTAGCCTGTAGTCTATCACCCTGACTATAGCCTCTAGGACATCATCCAGGCCTTAGCCTGTAGCCCATCACCCTGACTAGCTTCTTGGACATCATCCAGGTCTTAGCCTGTAGCCCATCACCCTGCCTATAGAACATCATCCAGGCCTTAGCCTGTAGCCCATCACCCTGCCTATAGAACATCATCCAGGCCTTAGCCTGTAGCCCATCACCCACACTAGCTTCTTGGACATCATCCAGGCTTTTGCCTGTAGTCCATCACCCTGCCTATAGAACATCATCCAGGCCGTAGCCTGTAGCCCATAACCCTGCCTCTAGTCTCTAGACATCATCCAGGCCTTAGCCTGGAGCCCATCACCCTGCCTCTAGTCTCTATACATCATCTAGTCCTTAACCTGTAGCCCATCACCCTCCCTCTAGAACATCATTCAGGCCTTAGCCTGGAGTCCATCACCCTGCCTCTAATCTCTAGACATCATCCAGGCCTTAGCCTGTAGCCCATCACCCTGCCTATAGAACATCATCCAGGCCTTAGCCTGTAGCCCATCACCCTGCCTATATTTCATCATCCAGGCCTTAGCCTGTAGCCCATCACCCTGCCTATATTTCATCATCCAGGCCTTAGCCTGTAGCCCATCACCCTGCCTAAAGAACATCATCCAGGCCTTAGCCTGTAGCCCATCACCCTGACTAGCTTCTTGGACATCATCCAGGCCTTAGCCTGTAGCCCATCACCCTGCCTATAGAACATCATCCAGGCCTTAGCCTGTAGCCCATCACCCTGATTATAGATCATCCAGGCCTTAGCCTGTAGCCCATCATCCTGCCTATAGAACATCATCCAGGCCTTAGCCTGTAGCCCATCACCCTCACTAGCTTCTTGGACATCATCCAGGCTTTAGCCTGTAGCCCATCACCCTGCCTATAGAACATCATCTAGGCCTTAGCCTGTAGCCCATCATCCTGCCTATAGAACATCATCCAGGCCTTAGCCTTTAGCCCATCACCCTGCCTATATTTCATCATCCAGGCCTTAGCCTGTAGCCCATCACCCTGCCTAAAGAACATCACCCAGGCCTTAGCCTGTAGCCCATCACCCTGACTAGCTTCTTGGACATCATCCAGGCCTTAGCCTGTAGCCCATCACCCTGCCTATAGAACATCATCCAGGCCTTAGCCTGTAGCCCATCACCCTGATTATAGATCATCCAGGCCTTAGCCTGTAGCCCATCATCCTGCCTATTGAACATCATCCAGGCCTTAGCCTGTAGCCCATCACCCTCACTAGATTCTTGGACATCATCCAGGCTTTAGCCTGTAGCCCATCACCCTGCCTATAGAACATCCAGGCCTTAGCCTGTAGCCCATAACCCTGCCTCTAGACATCATCCAGGCCTTAGCCTGGAGCCCATCACCCTGCCTCTAGTCTCTCTACATCATCTAGTCCTTAACCTGTAGCCCATCACCCTCCCTCTAGAACATCATCCAGGCCTTAGCCTGGAGCCCATCACCCTGCCTCTAATCTCTAGACATCATCCAGGCCTTAGCCTGTAGCCCATCACCCTCACTAGCTTCTTGGACATCATCCAGGCCTTAGCCTGTAGCCAATCACCATGCCTATTGAACATCATCCAGGCCTTAGCCTGTAGCCCATTACCCTGCCTATAGAACATCATCCAGGCCTTAGCCTGGAGCCCATCACCCTGCCTCTAGTCTCTATAGATCATCTAGTCCTTAGCCTGTAGCCCATCACCCTGACTATAGATCATCATCCAGGCCTTAGCCTGTAGCCCATCACCTTCACTAGCTTCTTGGACATCATCCAGGCCTTAGCCTGTAGCCCATAACCCTGCCTATAGAACATCACTCAGGCCTTAGCCTGTAGCCCATCACCCTGCCTATAGAACATCATCCAGGCCTTAGCCTGTAGCCCATCACCCTCACTAGCTTCTTGGACATCATCCAGGCCTTAGCCTGTAGCTCATCACCCTGCCTCTAGTCTAGACATCATCCAGGCCTTAGCCTGCAGCCCATCGCCCTCACTAGCTTCTTGGACATCATCCAGGCCTTAGCCTGTAGCCCATCACCCTGCCTATAGAACATCATCCAGGCCTTAGCCTGGAGCCCATCACCCTGCCTCTAGTCTCTATACATCATCTAGTCCTTAGCATGTAGCCCATCACCCTGACTATAGATCATCATCCAGGCCTTAGCCTGTAGCCCATCACCTTCACTAGCTTCTTGGACATCATCAAGGCCTTAGCCTGTAGCCCATCACCCTGCCTATAGAACATCATCCAGGCCTTAGCCTGTAGCCCATCACCCTGCCTATAGAACATCATCCAGGCCTTAGCCTGTAGCCCATCACCCTGCCTAAAGAACATTATCCAGGCCTTAGCCTGTAGCCCATCACCCTCACTAGCTTCTTGGACATCATCCAGGCCTTAGCCTGTAGCCCATCACCCTGCTTATAGAACATCATCCAGGCCTTAGCTTGTAGCCCATCACCCTGCCTAAAGAACATCATCCAGGTCTTAGCCTGTAGCCCATCACCCTCACTAGCTTCTTGGACATCATCCAGGCCTTAGCCTGTAGCCCATCACCCTGCCTATAGAACATCATTCAGGCCTTAGCCTGTAGCCCATCACCCTGCCTATAGAACATCATCCAGGCCTTAGCCTGTAGCCCATCACCCTCACTAGCATCTTGGACATTATCCAGGCCTTAGCCTGTAGCTCATCACCCTGCCTCTAAGTCTAGACATCATCCAGGCCTTAGCCTGTAGCCCATCACCCTCACTAGCTTCTTGGACATCATCCAGGCCTTAGCCCTGTAGCCCATCACCCTGCCTATAGAACATCATCCCGGCCTTAGCCTGTAGCCCATCACCCTGACTAGCTTCTTGGACATCATCCAGGCCTTAGCCTGTAGCCCATCACCCTGCCTATAGAACATCATCCAGGCCTTAGCCTGTAGCCCATCATCCTGCCTATAGAACATCATCCAGGCCTTAGCCTGTAGCCCATCACCCTCACTAGCTTCTTGGACATCATCCAGGCTTTAGCCTGTAGCCCATCACCCTGCCTATAGAACATCATCCAGGCCTTAGCCTGTAGCCCATAACCCTGCCTCTAGTCTCTAGACATCATCCAGGACTTTGCCATTTACCTTAGCCTGTGGACCATCACCATTTACCCTATGGACTATCACCCCAGATCCTAGCCTATGGATCATCACCAGGCCCTTCTTGTGGCCCATCGTCCAGACCCCTCGCCTATAGCCCATCGTTCAGACCCCTCGCCTTATAGCCCATCGTCCAGACCCCTCGCCTGTTGCCCATCTTCCAGGCCCTTGCCAATAGCCCATTACCCAGACACTCGCCTATAACCCATCGTCCAGACTCGTCTGTAGCCCATTGGCCAGACCCTCGCCTGTAGCCCATCGTCCAGACCCCTCACCTGTAAACCATAAGTCCAGACCCTCGCCTATAGCCCATCATCCAGACTTGCCTGTAGCCTATCCTCCAGGCCCTAGCCTCTGCCTCGCCTATAGTCCATCGTTCAGACCCCTCGCCTATAGCCCATCGTCCAGACCCCTCGCCTGTAGCCCATCGTCCAGGCCCTTGCCAATAGCCCATTACCCAGACACTCACCTATAACCCATCGTCCAGACTCGTCTGTAGTCCATCGTCCAGACCCCTCGCCTGTAAACCATAAGTCCAGACCCTCGCCTATAGCCCATCATCCAGACTCGCCTGTAGCCTATCCTCCAGGCCCTAGCCTCTGGCCCACCACCCACACTCGCTTCATCTATAACTCGGCCCCTCGCCTCAGACCCCATCAGCCAGTCCCTATCACCCAGGCATCCGCATCAGATCCCATCAGCCAGTCCCTATCACCCAGGCATCCGCATCAGACCCCATCAGCCAGTCCCTATCACCCAGGCATCCGCATCAGGCCCCATCAGCCAGTCCCTATCACCCAGTCATCCGCATCAGACCCCATCAACCAATCCCTTACCTGTGGCCCCATCCCATCACCTATGCCCTCGCCAGTAATGCATAACCCATTCCCTCGCCTCTTTTCCATCATTGTTGACACTAGTGTCTAAGCCATCGTCTAGTCCCTAACATCTATTCCATTACCCATTTCCTCGTATCTAGGCCATCACAGGGAGCCTTTAATAAGTTTGTTTGATTAAATTAAGTCAAGATGGCTCTATTTAGGTTTGGTTTAGTATAATAAACTTAAATTTTCTAAGTTTCTAATTTGTTTTGTAGTAAATTCTGAAAATCAATCCATCATTAAACAGCTATGTTTCTTTCATTAGCTATCAAAACGTGGCTCTTTACCTCCTCACAGAATCTTAGCGGTTTTCTTTGCAACACTACTATATCTGAATAAAATACTAAATATTTAATAATTAAATCCTTCAACATGGAAAATTAATATCCAAAGAAATATTTAATAATTAAATCCTTAACCATGGAAAATTAATATCCAATTTCCCATTTTCATGGGATTAGGTACTTTGCAAAGAGGTTCACAATGCCTCTTCCTATTTTCATTGAATGTTGCAGGGAGCAAGCTGCATGTGGGGCTTCTTTTAACATTGTTGGGGTTGCCAGATTGAGAAACTAATAACAAACCCTAGTTTTACAATATTAATTTCACCATATCCGGGGCTATATCACTGATAATTCATCTTTAGCGTTTACTAATTTACTTTTCAAATTTGTAATTAAATACTGTGCAATACTTACACTAAAATATTGCAGTCGGCTGAATTTTCTTCCTCGAATGACATAGGTTAAACTGGTAGTGCCCTCGCTTGAAGTCCTCCACGGCTGCGAGTAGACTTAAATTTCAGCATTGAAGACTGCATCTGCAAAATATATGCTTTTAAATATTTGAATACATTGATGTGATTAATGCATCATAATACTGTGACTTCAACAATTAAATACAATGCTCACAAAACGAAAATGAAAACAGTTGACATGTCTACTATGGTAATGACCGAAGATGGTATGAAAACCTCATAAACTCTTAGAAATTCAACGCAGGAAATTCAATGCAGGAGCTTACTGGTTTTTAATTCATTGACTATTTGAAAAACGTAAATAACAATGATTTTACTAACCACTTTAGTTAAGTAATTATAGTGATTAATGTCACAAGTTATTAAAAGAATACTTAAATTTCATATGCATATACTACTTTGCTTAAAAATTTTACAATTTAATAATACAAATCAGTATAGGTCTACCTACTATGGAGGACATAATTAAGTTAAACTGGTACGGTTAGCACTATATGTCCGTCCTTAACCCTCTGCATCTCTTCCATTAAGTGTCCAAGATCCAGCTATATCTCTTCCATTAATTGTCCAAGATCCAGCTACATCTCTTCCATTAATTGTCCAAGATCCAGCTACATCTCTTCCATTAATTGTCCAAGATCCAGCTACATCTCTTCCATTAATTGTCCAAGATCCAGCTACATCTCTTCCATTAACTGTCCAAAATGTGGCTTTTGACCTCTCTGCAATCTTAGCTGGTGTCTTTGTCTACCTCACTAAATACTATCACATGTTCTTAATTATAGAAAATTTGTATCTAAATTCCCCATTTACATGAGATTTAATATTTAGCCAAGAGGTTCTCAATGTTTGTATCTAAATTTCCCATTTTCATAGGATTTAATATTTAGCCAAGAGGTTCTCAATGCCTCTTCCTATTTTCATTCAATGTTGCAGGGAGCAGGCTGCATATAAGGCTTTCTGTAACATTGTGGGGTTGCCATATTGAGAAACCAATAAACACTAGTTTTACCATGTTAATTTATATCACTATAAGTTGTCTTTTGCTTCAACTAAAATTACTGTTCAAGCTTTTTAATTAAATATTGTGCAATACTTACACTAAAACATTACAGCCAGCTGAATTCTCTTTCTCGAATGACAAATGTTAAGCAGGTAGTGTCCTCGCTTGAAGTCCTCCACGGCTGCGAGTAGACTTGAATTTCAGCAATGAAGACAATGCCGCTGCAAAATATTTGCTTTTTTAAATATTGTAATAAATTGACTCATCATGATGGTTAATTGATTGACTCATCATGATGGATGGATTAATGGTCAACTCATCGTCATAATACTGTGGCTTCCACAATTAAATACAACGCTCCCAAATCGAAAATATGAACAGTTGACATATGTCTGCTATGGTAATGACCGAAGATCGTCTGAAACCTTCATTAACTCGTAACAAATCCAATGTAAGAACTTACTGGTTCTAAAGTCATTCACTGTATTTGAAAAAACGTAAATGACTAAATATTTTTACTTAGTAATTTTGTTCATGTTATTATTAGTAATGCTCATCACAAGCAAGTTAATAAAATATTTAATACACTTAAATATCATATGCATATATTGTTTTGATTACAAAATTTACACTTTATTGAATAAGATAAACTAAAGGACGCCTACCTATTATGTAGATTGTAGATCATAATGATGTTAACTGAACCAGTTAGCCCTCTAGAGTCCATCTGGATATTGGACTGGTATACCAACATTGGCGAGGCTGTCTTGTAGTCATTCATCCAGTTACTGACTGGACCAAATGCTGCTCAATATAAGTGACCAAATAAAACATACAACATCCACTGTGTCACACCAATAAATGTGTATATAACTCATAAATGATACAATTTCAATGAAAAATAATGCAAACACGACTAAACTGAAACGTTCTAAAAATTATGACGGTCATATAATAATAAAGTTATTATTAGATACAATTATTAGATTGTACAATGTACATTAGATTATAGATACAATAAACAAATCAATAAAGAAATTATTCGAGTACAAGAAAGCAATCCAGTAACAAAATTATAAATCTGTAATTTAAACATTTAAATGATTAAGCTGAAAGAAAACTAGTATAAACACACAATTTTAAATTAACAAACTGTATTGAGCAGAAAAACAATTCAACATGCATTAAGCTACAGGTAATACAAAAATTAATATGATTAACGGGCAAAAATTAATACAAAGCAATAAAACAAAATAAATTATGCTGAAAGGCAGACAATTATGAAAGGAAAAACATTAAAAGTTGTGGGAGGAAAAAATTAGTAGCTGAAAGTAAAAAAAAAAATTAATATGCTGAAAAGATAATCATTTAAATTCTGTAAATTCTGAAAGATAAAAAATGGTATGCTGGAAGGGAGAAATTTTTATTCTGCAGGGAAAAAATTAATATAGTGTTAGAACAATTTAGCATTAATTAGGCCAAGGTAATAATAAAAAAATTAATACGCTTAACGGGCAAAAATTAATGCTAGGCAATAGAACAAAATAAATTATGCTGAAAAGTAAGACATTTAGCATGTTGAAAGGAAAAACATTTAAGTTGTGGAAGGAAAAAATTAGTAGCTGAAAGTACAAAAAATATAATTAATATGGTGAAAAGAAAATCATTTAAATTCTGTAAAGAAAAAAATTGTATGCTGGAAGGGAAAAATTAGTATTCTGCAGGAAAAAAATTAATATGGTGTTAGGGGAAAAAGCATACTATAAAAAATTATCCTGTACAAAAAATAACATCCTATACGGAAAGGAATCACAAAATTCGGTAATAGTAATGAAAACCATTACAAAACATTATTAACCTGTAGGGGAAATCTATTGATAAATGATTAGGCTACATGGAAAGCATGTGCATAAATATTTAGGTTATACACAAAGCAATTGAAAAAAATAAATAGGTTACATGCAAACCATTATAAAAATAGAGGTGAATAGGTTATACGGAAATAATTATAAGGGAAATAAGCTGTAAAGAAAAATAACAATTATTAGCATTTTAATAAAACAAAGTGCATAAAATATAATTTTGAAATGGTTAAACTGCTAGAAACAAATCTAGCCTCTATGGACACCAGAAGGGACATAGGATCCCAATCATGGCTACTGGGGAGGATAATCGCCATGACTAATTTGGAGGTAATTGTAGCCCCAAAAGTAACCTGGAGGTGAAGAGGTGCTCCATCGGTAGTCGAAGAGGAAAATAAACTTCCAAGGCTAGTAGAGTTGAAGAAGTTCCGAAGCTTGCAGTGAAGTACCCTGCTGTGGTGAAATGGAGCAAACAAGGTTTGCTGCAGAATGAAGACTAGCCAGGGGAAGAGGACCCCCCCCCCCCTCCTCCCTGGCTAGCAGGGAATGGAGTCCCGCCGGGGTTAAGTGCAACCATTAAGGCTGCCCAAGGCCAAGAGGGCCCCAAGGGCTATCCTGGAGTAGGTCAACACTCAACCCCACCAAGGCTAGCCTAGGGAGGAGAGTACCTTCTTCCCCCTGGCTAGCAACGATTGGTGTTCCGCCGGAGTCAAGTACAACCATTAAGGCTGCCCGAGGCCAAGAGGGCCCCAAGGGCTATCCTGGAGTAGGTTAACACTCAACCCCACCAAGGCTAGCCTAGGGAGGAGAGTACTTCCTTCCCCCTGGCTAGCAGCGATTGGTGTTCCGCCGGGGTCAAATACAACCATTAAGGCTGCCCAAGGCCAAGAGGGCCTCAACAGCTATCCTGGAGTAGGATAACACCCACCCCCACCAAGGCTATCCTAGGAGGTGAGAACAGCAAAGTCCCCTACCAGGAACAGCCTGACCAAAGAATGGGATTGAAGTTGCCCAAAATATAAATTTAAAAGCCTACCTGAGAGAAACATCCGTCAAGTCTTAAAAACAATATCAAGAAGCAGCATATCTTGCAGAATTCGACCACCTCTTGCAGAGTTCGCTCACGTCTTTCACGGCTCAAGCAAGTCAGAAGAGTAAGCATTCTGGAAATAAATAAATATACTGTATATATACAATACTGTATATCCATTAAGAAAAAAGAAAGAAAGAGAGAAGACAGAAGATAAGAGAAAAAGGGAGAGGAGAGGAGAGGCGGAAAGAGGACACGAGAGATGAGTAAGGAGAAAGAGGACACGAAAGATGAGTAAGGAGAAAGAGGAGAGGGATGAGGAGAGTAAGGAGAAAGAGGAGAGGGATGAGAGGAGAGTAAGGAGGAGAAAGAGAGGGATGAGAGGAGAGTAAGGAGAAAGAGAGGGATGAGAGGAGAGTAAGGAGAAAGAGGGATGAGGAAACGGAAAGGAGAAAAAGGAGAGGAAATAGGAGGGATGAGAAATTATTATTAACATCTTTACTGACAAAGTTTAATTAAAATTTTGCCTAATCTGCGTAATTGAATTAGGCCTTATTAGAGTGAGGATGATGCTGGTATTCATTGTCACACAGGACAGAATCATACACTAGACAATAAAACTGAAGGCTGAAGCACATATATATCAGTTATAATCAACTACATTAGATTATACATGTTTCAATTTACAAATTTCTATTGCGCTCTGACACACAAGGGCAGGGATAAAATTTATGAGATGAATAAAAAATAGAAAAGAGGAAATAAGATAAAGAAGTTATGAGATAAAGGAGAGGAAGGAGTAGAGTGGGGACAAAGAAGAGGAGATGAAAGATAGGGAGTGGATATAGGAGGCAAAAGAGGATAAAGTAGAAAAATTGAAAGGAGAGTAAAGGGGAGAAATAGAGGAGAGGACTGAGAGAAGAGGGAAGACAGAAATTAGTAGATAAGCTAGAAAAGAGGGTAAAGAGGAGACGAGAAGAGCAAAAAGGGTGATGGTACGGACACAATAAGAGGAAAAAGGTCGACAAAAAGAGATACGAGAGAACAGAAGATAAGAAAGAGCCGAGAAATATTAGAGGAAAGAGGGAGAGGATAAGACTTGAAGAGAAAAGAGGGAGAGGAGAGGAGAAACTAGGGACCGGAAAAGGTGGGGCGAGAAAAGATGCGAGAACTGAGATATGAGTTGAGAGAGGAGAGGAGAGGAGACAGAAGGGAGATATGAGATGAGAAAAGGAGAAGAGAAAAAGGAGGGAGGGGAAAGCGAGTGAGGGAAAGGAAAGGATGGGAGAAGAGACGAGCGAGATATATGAGTGGAGAGTAAAAGAGGATTGAGCTATGGAGAGGAAAGGAAGATTGGAGAAAAGAGAAAAGCAAGAGAGGAGTGAAAGAAGACGAATGAAAAGAGGAAAGAGTGAAATGAGAGGAATGGGGAGAACGGAAAGGACGGGAGGAGACGAGTGACATGAGGTGAGAAAGAACTGAAAGATATGAATAGGGAGAAGAGGAAAGGAAAGAAGGAGCAAAGGAGAAAGAAAGGAAGAACGAAGAAAGGAGAACGAGGGAGATGAAGGTGAGAGAAAGGACGGGAGACGAGAATGTGGAGTAAAGATAAAGGAGAGGAGACGAGTGAGAGATGAATGGGGAGAGGATAGAAGAGACGGGAGAAGGAAATAAGAAAGAGGGGAAAGGAGTGGTAAGGAGAAAAGAGTAAAAGGGAGGCGAAAAAGGAGTAGAGAAAAGAGAAAAGGAGAGGGAGGAAAAAAAAGAAAGGAGGGCGGAAAAAAGCAGAGGGAGGATATAGGAGGAAAACAGAAGAGTGAGAAGAGGGAGGAGAAAGGAATGAAGGGGAGACGAGAGGAGTGACAAAAGAGAATGAAGGGAGAATAGAGTAAGGTGGAGAGATATGAATAGGGAAAGAAGGAAAGGAAAGAGGGAGCAAAAAAAAAGGGGAGGGAAACGAGGAAGAGGGGAGAGAAGAAAGGAGAGGGAGAAAGAGGAAGTGAGAAAGGACAGGAGAGGAAACACAAAGGAATGGAGTGAAAAGAGATTCGGAGAAGAGAGGGGAAGAAGTGGTGATTGAGAGAAGAGAAGAAATGTAGGAGGGGAGAGGAAAAATGAAGGGAACGAGAGAAGAAGAGGGTAGAAAAGAGGACAGGAGAGAGAAGGGAGAGGAGATGGAAGAGAAGTGAGGAATAAGAGAAGACAGGGAAGCGAGGAAAAAGTGCAAAGGCGGCGGCACGTTACATATTGAAGTCATGTGTATATATATATATGAGAAGGCACGTTACTTAAATCACATATATGACAAGGCACATTACTGAAGTCACATGTATATGAGAAGGCACGTTACTTAAGTCACATGAGAAGGCACGTTACTTAAGTCACAAATATGAGAAAACACGTTACTTAAGTCACATGTACATAGAAGGCACGTTACTGAAGTCACATGTATATGAGAAGGCACGTTACTTAAATCACATATATGAGAAGGCATATTACTGGTCACATGTATGAGAAAGCACGTTACTGAAGTTGCATGTATGAGAAGGCACGTTACTGATGTTACATGTATTTGAGAAGGCACGTTACTTAAGTCACATATATGACAAGGCACATTACTGAAGTCACATGTATGAGAAAGCACGTTACTGAAGTCACATGTATAAGGCACGTTACTAAAGTCACATGTATAAGGCACGTTACTGAAGTCACATGTACAGTATATGAGAAGGCACGTTACTGAAGTCACATGTATATGAGAAGGCACGTTACTTAAGTGACATGTATATGAGAAGGAAAGTTATTTAAGTCACATGTATGAGAAGGCACGTTACGTAAGTCACATATATGACAATACACACTACTGAAGTCACATGTATGAGAAATATATATATGACAAGGCACATTACTGAAATCACATGTATGAGAAGGTACTTCAGTCATATATGACAAGGCACGTTACTGAAATCACATGTATGAGAAGGTACTTCAGTCATATATGACAAGGCACGTTACTGAAGTCACGTGTATAAGAATACGTTACTTAAGTCACATATATATGAGAAGGCATGTTACTGAAGTCACAGGTATATGAGAAGGCACGTTACTTGAAACACATGACAGCACATTACTGTAGTCACATGTATATGAGAAGGCACGTTACTGAAGTCACATGTATGGGAAGGTACATTACTGAAGTCTCATGTATGAGAAGGCACGTTACTGAAGTCACATGTATGAGAAGGCACGTTACTGAAGTCATGTATATGACAAGGAACGTTACTGAAGTCACATGTATATGAGACGGTACGTTACTGAAGTCACATGTATATGAGAAGGCACGTTACTGGTCGCATGTATATGAGAAGGCACGTTACTGACGTCACATGTATGAGCAGGCACGTTACTAAAGTCACATATATATGACAAGGCACGTTACTTAAGTCATATATGACAAGGCACATTACTGAAGTCACATGTATGAGAATGCACGTTACTTATATATGCTACTTAACATGGGTCCGTATCACATATATGAGATGGCACGTTACTAAAGTCACATGTATATGAGAAGGTAAGTTATTTAAGTCACATGTATGAGAAGGCACGTTACGTAAGTCCCATATATGGCAAGACGCTACTGAAGTCACATGTATGAGGTCCTTCAGTCATATATGACTAAGGCACGTTACTGAAGTCATGTGTATGAGAATACGTTACTTAAGTCATATATGAGAAGGCATGTTACTGAAGTCACAAGTATATGAGAAGGCACGTTACTGAAGTCACATGTATGGGAAGGTAACTCATATATGAGAAGACACGTTACTGAAGTTACATGTATATGACAAGGAAAGTTACTGAAGTCACATGTATATGACAAGGCACGTTACTGAAGTCACATGTATATGAGAAGGCACGTTACTGAAGTCACATGTATATGATAAGGAAAGTCACTGAAGTCACGTGTATGAGACGGCACGTTACTGAAGTCACGTGCATGAGACGGCACGTTACTGAAGTCACATGTATATGGGAATGCACGTTACTTACATATGCTACTTAATAAATGTCAAGGCATGTTACTGAAGTCACATGTATATGAGAAGGCACGTTACTTGAAACACATGACGGCACATTACTGTAGTCACATGTCTATGAGAAGGCACGTTACTGAAGTCACATGTATGGGAAGGTACGTTACTGAAGTCTCATGTATGAGAAGGCACGTTACTGAAGTCACATGTATGAGAAGGCACGTTACTGGTCTTATGTATGAGAAGGCACGTTACTGAAGTCACATGTAAGAGAAGGCACGTTACTGAAGTCATGTATGAGACGGCACGTTACTGAAGTCACATGTATGAGACGGCACGTTACTAGTCACATGTATATGTGAAGGTAAGTTATTTAAGTCATGTATGAGAAGGCACGTTACGTAAGTCACATATATGGCAAGACGCTACTGAAGTCACATGTATGAGGTCCTTAAGTCATATATGACAAGGCACGTTACTGAAGTCACGTGAATGAGAATACGTTACTTAAGTCATATGAGAAGGCATGTTACTGAAGTCACATGTGTATGAGAAGGCACGTTACTGAAGTCACATGTATGGGAAGGTACGTTACTGAAGTCTCATGTATGAGAAGGCACGTTACTGAAGTCACATGTAAGAGAAGGCACGTTACTGAAGTCACATGTAAGAGAAGGCACGTTACTGAAGTCACATGTAAGAGAAGGCACATTACTGACGTCATGTATGAGACGGCACGTTACTGAAGTCGCATATATGAGACGGCACGTTACTAAAGTCACATGTATATGATAAGGAAAGTCACTAAGTCACGTGTATGAGACGGCACGTTACTGAAGTCACGTGCATGAGACGGCACGTTACTGAAGTCACATGTATATGGGAATGCACGTTACTTACATATGCTACTTAATAAATGTCAAGGCATGTTACTGAAGTCACATGTATATGAGAAGGCACGTTACTTGAAACACATGACGGCACATTACTGTAGTCACATGTCTATGAGAAGGCACGTTACTGAAGTCACATGTATGGGAAGGTACGTTACTGAAGTCTCATGTATGAGAAGGCACGTTACTGAAGTCACATGTATGAGAAGGCACGTTACTGGTCTTATGTATGAGAAGGCACGTTACTGAAGTCACATGTAAGAGAAGGCACGTTACTGAAGTCATGTATGAGACGGCACGTTACTGAAGTCACATGTATGGGAAGGTAACTCATATATGAGAAGACACGTTACTGAAGTTACATGTATATGACAAGGAAAGTTACTGAAGTCACATGTATATGACAAGGCACGTTACTGAAGTCACATGTATATGAGAAGGCATGTTACTGAAGTCACATGTATATGATAAGGAAAGTCACTGAAGTCACGTGTATGAGACGGCACGTTACTGAAGTCACGTGCATGAGACGGCACGTTACTGAAGTCACATGTATATGGGAATGCACGTTACTTACATATGCTACTTAATAAATGTCAAGGCATGTTACTGAAGTCACATGTATATGAGAAGGCACGTTACTTGAAACACATGACGGCACATTACTGTAGTCACATGTCTATGAGAAGGCACGTTACTGAAGTCACATGTATGGGAAGGTACGTTACTGAAGTCTCATGTATGAGAAGGCACGTTACTGAAGTCACATGTATGAGAAGGCACGTTACTGGTCTTATGTATGAGAAGGCACGTTACTGAAGTCACATGTAAGAGAAGGCACGTTACTGAAGTCATGTATGAGACGGCACGTTACTGAAGTCACATGTATGAGACGGCACGTTACTAGTCACATGTATATGTGAAGGTAAGTTATTTAAGTCATGTATGAGAAGGCACGTTACGTAAGTCACATATATGGCAAGACGCTACTGAAGTCACATGTATGAGGTCCTTAAGTCATATATGACAAGGCACGTTACTGAAGTCACGTGAATGAGAATACGTTACTTAAGTCATATGAGAAGGCATGTTACTGAAGTCACATGTGTATGAGAAGGCACGTTACTGAAGTCACATGTATGGGAAGGTACGTTACTGAAGTCTCATGTATGAGAAGGCACGTTACTGAAGTCACATGTATGAGAAGGCACGTTACTGAAGTCACATGTATATGACAAGGCACGTTACTGAAGTCACATGTATGAGAAAGTACGTTACTGGTCTTATGTATGAGAAGGCACGTTACTGAAGTCACATGTAAGAGAAGGCACGTTACTGAAGTCACATGTAAGAGAAGGCACGTTACTGAAGTCACATGTAAGAGAAGGCACATTACTGACGTCATGTATGAGACGGCACGTTACTGAAGTCGCATATATGAGACGGCACGTTACTAAAGTCACATGTATATGAGAAGGTAAGTTATTAAAGTCACATGTATGAGAAGGCACGTTACGTAAGTCCCATATATGGCAAGACGCTACTGAAGTCACATGTATGAGGTCCTTCAGTCATATATGACAGGCACGTTACTGAAGTCACGTGTATGAGAATACGTTACTTAAGTCATATATGAGAAGGCATGTTACTGAAGTCACAAGTATATGAGAAGGCACGTTACTGAAGTCACAAGTATATGAGAAGGCACGTTACTGAAGTCACATGTATGGGAAGGTAACTCATGTATGAGAAGACACGTTACTGAAGTTACATGTATATGACAAGGAAAGTTACTGAAGTCACATGTATATGACAAGGCACGTTACTGAAGTCACATGTATATGAGAAGGCACGTTACTGAAGTCGCATGTATATGAGAAGGCACGTTGCTGCAGTCACATGTATGAGACGGCACGTTACTGAAGTCACATGTATGAGAAGGCACGTTACTGAAGTCACATGTATATGGGAATGCACGTTACTTACATATGCTACTTAATAAATGTCAAGGCACGTTACTGAAGTCACTTGTATGAGACGTTACTGAAGTCGCATATATATAAATGAGAAGGCACGTTACTTACTGAAGTCCCATGGAACGTGGCTTTACCATAGTTAAATTATACATAGTTAAATTATACAATGTCAAATACATCCAATAAAATCCTGCCATAAATCACACCAGTACGTGGAAAAAAAGTTAATAATGTATAATAATGTAGTCATCAATGGCTGATCTGGGCTGGATACAGGAAAAGCGCCCTCACCAGAAGACCCGGTTGCTAAAATCTCCTAATTTCAAAGATTTGCATATATATCTTGGCAGTGATGCCTTCGGCTTTTCAATACTCGCTCAGAATAACCTTCTGGTAGTACTGATAACTGTCAATTTATAAGTTAAATCACGACAAACTTAGAAATAACGTAATAGTCCTTACCTGGGTTCGCTGCCACGTCTTCCACCTTCAAGAGCCACCGGGCAAGTGAAGAATGCCGCGCGCCGACCCCTCGAGCCAACCTCCTATTGGTCGACGGCCGAAGCTCAAGTGACGCGGATGTAAGGCGTACTCTGATTGGCTATAACCAGGGCGCTGGCTCCTTGCTATTAACTGGTTTTGGATGTTCTTGGCGCGAATTCAGAGAGGGATATATTCTGCTGAAATCTGCCATTGCTATTAGATTTTCTTTTAATTTGCGGTTTATATGGATGCAGAAATCGGTAATTTACCGTATAATGTAATTATACTGTTAGGGTTGTCATCTCAAGGCAGTCAGCTTCGTCCACTGGGTATTTTTTTCACTAACAGAAATAAATTAAATAATAATGAAGAAAAATGCGGGATAGGGAACGGGGAAAAAATGGCGATAGAAGTAGGAGCCGGCTCTCACCCAAACCCTATACAAATTAACGGCCTAACCAACAAGGTTACACCGAGAGCTGGTATACCCCCATATATAAACTTGTTGGTTATCAGTAAGCTAGTGTCACGGCCTTAATAACTTTTATGCAGGTAGATGATATACCTCAAGCCACCACCAAACCAAACCAAACCTCACCTAACCAATGCTAATCTAACCAATATATTTATTATTTTACATGACCATCCAGTCGAGTTTTTTACAGAGACATTGATATTCGTGTACTCAGGTTTACTTGTAAGTTCAAGGCCTAAATATATGAAGGCCTAAAAGTCAAGTCTAAGATACGAATTTACTTCTATATTTGCACAAGAGTTCTTATCATAATTCTAATTATTGAGTACACAAATAAGCATTTTTTTTATGTAGTTCTCATATATATAATATATAGTAAGCTAGATTTAGTATAGCGGGCATCAGTAGTCGGAAATGACTAGGCTATGTGTAGCAGTGGGCGGCCATACAATGACAGCGCTTCCCGCCCTCCCTGTTGCGTAATTTTTAGAACAATATATATGTATATCCTGAGCAAGGCGAGACAGATGGGCAAGTCTCCTTACACCTGCTGCCTCTCTTCACTTAACAGGATATAGGCACTTGGGTGCTAGTCGACTATTGTGGGTCGCATCCTGACAAATTTCCAACATATAAATAAACCCTATGTGATATGTGGCGTGGAAAGATTCTAGAAGGCACAAAAAACATTTTATCTGCACACCTCTCATTAAATTATATATTAGCTAGTTACAAACTGCTTGCACTACAACGGATATAAATAACAATATACTGTATAGAACAATAAAAAATATATAATATTTCACTAATAAAATGCTAATAGTACTAGGCTACTTCTAGACAACTAGTAATAATGCAATGTTTAACATGTTGACTCTCCAATATGGGTAGTCTTTATGTATTTTACAGTCCATAGGTATATTTTTATTTATATGCAGTTGACGATCACGAAACACTGATCATTTGTATGCAGAAAATCCACAGAGAAATGGATAAAACGTTCATCTCTCTCTTCTCATATATATGAGAAGGCACGTTACTTACTAGTCCCATATATATATATGAGAAGGCACGTTACTTACTAGTCCCATATATATATATGAGAAGGCACGTTACGTACTAGTCCCATATATATATGAAAAGGCACGTTACTTACTAGTCACATGTATATGAGAAGGCACGTTACTTACTAGTCCCATGTATACATGAGAAGGCACGCTACTCACTAAAGTCACATGTATATGAGAAGGCACGTGTTGCTTACTAGTCCCATGTATACATGACAAGGCACGCTACTCACTAAAGTCACATGTATATGAGAAGGCACGTTACCTACTTAAGTCCCATGTATATATACATGAGAAGGCACTTTAATTACTCAAGTCACACACACACACACACACATATATATATATATATATATATATATATATATATATATATATATATATATATATATATATATATATATATATATATATATATATATATATATGAGAAGGCATGTTACTTACTGTCCCATGTATATATGGGAGAAGGCATGTTACTGACTAAAGTCCCATGTATATATATGAGAAGGCACGTTACTTACTGAAGTCCCAAGTATATATGAGAAAGCACGTTACTTAAGTTACATGTATATATATTAGAAAGCACGTTACTTACTCAAATCCCATGGAACGTGACTTTACCATATATAAGTAAACTACATGGGACTAGTAAGTAATGTGCCTTCTCATATACATGTGACTAGTAAGTAACGTGCCTTCTTATATATACATGTGACTAGTAAGTAACGTGCCTTCTCATATATACATGTGACTAGTAAGTAACGTGCCTTCTCATATACATGTGACTAGTAAGTAACGTGTATTCTTATATACATGTGACTAGTAAGTAACGTCCCTTCTCATATATACATGTGACTAGTAAGTAACGTGCCTTTTCATATACATGTGACTAGTAAGTAACGTGCCTTCTCATATACATGGGACTAGTAAGTAACATGCCTTCTCATATACATGTGACTAGTAAGTAACGTGCATTTTCATATGCATGTGACTAGTAAGTAACGTGCCTTCTCATATATACATGTGACTAGTAAGTAACGGGCCTTCTCATATACATGTGACTAGTAAGTAACGTGCCTTCTCATATACATGGGACTAGTAAGTAACGTGCCTTCTCATATATACATGTGACTAGTAAGTAACGGGCCTTCTCATATACATGTGACTAGTAAGTAACGCGCCTTCTCATATATATGGGACTAGTAAGTAACGTGCCTTCTCATATATACATGTGACTAGTAAGTAACGTGCCTTCTCATATACCTGTGACTAGTAAGTAACGTGCCTTCACATATACATGTGACTAGTAAGTAACGTGCCTTCTCATATACATGGGACTAGTAAGTAACGTGCCTTCTCATATATACATGTGACTAGTAAGTAACGTGCCTTCTCATATACCTGTGACTAGTAAGTAACGTGCCTTCACATATACATGTGACTAGTAAATAACGTGCCTTCTCATATACATGTGACTAGTAAGTAACGGGCCTTCTCATATACATGTGACTAGTAAGTAACGTGCCTTCTCATATACATGGGACTAGTAAGTAACGTGCCTTCTCATATATACATGTGACTAGTAAGTAACGTGCCTTCTCATATACCTGTGACTAGTAAGTAACGTGCCTTCACATATACATGTGACTAGTAAGTAACGTGCCTTCTCATATACATGGGACTAGTAAGTAACGTGCCTTCTCATATATACATGTGACTAGTAAGTAACGTGCCTTCTCATATACCTGTGACTAGTAAGTAACGTGCCTTCACATATACATGTGACTAGTAAGTAACGTGCCTTCTCATATATACATGTGACTAGTAACGTGCCTTCTCGTATGCATGTGACTAGTAAGTAACGTACCTTCTCATATATATATGGGACTAGTAAGAAACGTGCCTTCTCATATACATGTGACTAGTAAGTAACGTGCCTTCTCATATATACATGTGACTAGTAACGTGCCTTCTCGTATACATGTGACTAGTAAGTAACGTACCTTCTCATATATATATGGGACTAGTAAGTAACGTGCCTTCTCATATACATGTGACTAGTAAGTAACGTGCCTTCTCATATACATGTGACTAGTAAGTAACGTGCCTTCTCATATACATGTGACTAGTAAGTAACGTGCCTTCTCATTTACATGTGACTAATAAGTAACATGCCTTCTCATATACCTGTGACTTTAGTAAGTAACGTGCCTTCTCATATACATGTGACTAGTAACGTGCCTTCTCATATACATGTGACTCGTAAGTAACGTGCATTCTCATATACATGTGACTAGTAAGTAACGTGCCTTCTCATATACATGTGACTAGTAAGTAACATGCCTTCTCACATACCTGTGACTTTAGTAAGTAACGTGCCTTCTCATATACATGTGACTAGTAAGTAGCGTGCCTTCTCATATACATGTGACTCGTAAGTAACGTGCCTTCTCATATACATGTGACTAGTAAGTAACGTGCCTTCTCATTTATATATGGGACTAGTAAGTAACGTGCCTTCTCATATACATGTGACTAGTAAGTAACGTGCCTTCTCATATACATGTGACTAGTAAGTAACGTGCCTTCTCATTTCTATATGGGACTAGTAAGTAACGTGCCTTCTTATATACCTGTGACTTTAGTAAGTATCGTGCCTTGTTTTATATATATTTATTTATTTATTTATTTATTTATTTATTTATTTAAGGTATCTTCTTATGATCACAAGGCAAATATTGGTGAACTTTCAAGGCGAACCAAAGCACATTTCGCTCCAGCACACCGCAGCCAATCACAGTGAGCGTAACATTTCTAGCAGGTGCCGCGACCAATAACTAAACGGCGCGCCAAGCAAGGATGTGCGCGCAGCTTGTGCCCCCCATGTCCGCTTGCCAGAAATTTGCGGGAAAAATTCATTATCGCAACTAGTCAGTCATATATGTATATATTTCCTATGTTTTGTTGCCGTTATGAACTCATAAGACACACATCCTATATGTTTGTTCAAGATGGGGAACGATGTAAATAAGGTTTAAGGGAGGAAGGGGGACGGTGATTTGAGGCATGAAATTAATTTCAGGCTCATATTGCCGCCATCACGGCGAGTCCCGTGTGTCATATGGGACTCGCCATGACAATTATTATGACACGAATGATATAAATTTTATTTTGTAGTGAGATTTCTAAGGTTAGGGTTATATATGAATATAATGTGTGTATGTGTAATAAGGCACCTCCCATCCATACACCACTCCTCACACCCATGCACACCTTACACCCTTATAAACCCTCATACACCCACATATGTATATATATACCTCCCACATCCATATACACCTCCCACACCCATATACACCTCCCACGCCCATATACACCTCCCACACCCATATACACCTCCCACACCCATATACACCTCTCACAACTATATACACCTCCCACAACCATATACACCTCCCACAACCATATACACCTCCCACACCCATATACACCTCCCACAACTATATACACCTCCCACAACCATATACACCTCCCACAACCATATACACCTCCCACAACCATATACACCTCCCACACCCATATACACCTCTCACACCCATATACACCTCCCACAACCATATACACCTCCCACACCCATATACACCTCTCACACCCATATACACCTCCCAAACCCATATACACCTTCCACACCCATATACACCTTCCACACCCATATACACCTCCCAAACCCATATACACCTCCCACAACCATATACACCTCCCACACCCATATACACCTCCCAAACCCATATACACCTTCCACACCCATATACACCTTCCACACCCATATACACCTACCACACCCATATACACCTCCCACACCCATATACACCTCCCATACATCCATATACACCTCCAACACAATCATATACACCTCCCACACACCCATATACACCTGCCACAAACCCATATACACCTCCAACACATATACACCTGCCACAAACCCATATACACCTCCAACACATATGCTCAAACCCCCCCCCCCCATACACATACAATCCTCCCTCACTCATATACAACTCCGACACTACTGCACACCTTCACCCATATTCCCCTATGCACACCTAGCATACCCATATACACCACCCACATCCCTGCACACACCTCCCACACCCATGCAAACCTCCCACACACCCATATAATCACATGTTTGGCGGAAAATGTCTTGGGCGATAAGCCTAGCACACCGGGAAAGGCTGTTTTGGCGGGAAATAAAACGCGGCAACAATGGCGCCCAGCATAGGCTATTTTCTAATAAGAGTATTTATTTTAATGGAGGTGATTTTTTTGCAGTTATTATGTAAGTTATTATAATGAACGTACATTTGACATTCTCAATAGGTGGAGAATGAATTTTGTAATGGAAATTGGGTGCTCAAATTTTCTAGTTAGGCTAACGTAAGGGTCTGTGCATTTTATCAGACATCTTGCCTACACATCCTCGATTACAGCCCAGCCCATGCACCCCCACTTGCATCACCCTCTCACTCCACCCCGAATACCCCCCTCATCCCTCACACATTACCCCTGCACCTAATCTTGCACTGCCCACTCACCCCAAACCACATAACTCCCTATCCGCCCCCTCCTCTCCCCCCATTCATTCCGCATTTCCCCACACCCGCATTAACCCCACTCATCCTATCCGCATTACTCCCTCACCCAACCCGCATTACCCCTTCACCCCATTGGAATTACCTCTTCATCTTTCCAGCATTACCCCTCCTCACTTCTCCCTCAAATCATTCGCATTAGCCCCCCCGCCACCCCCTTACCCTTTCCGCATTATCCTCTCACCCCTTCCGCGTTACTCCCCACCCCTTCCCCTTCCACGGCATTCCTTGTCCTTTTGTGGCATTCCTTATCATCTTGTGACATGCCTTCCGCGTGCTATATCATGATTTCATTTTTCATGTGGCATGCTTTTGATGTACTGTGGTATACTTTTCATTTGATGTGACAAAAGTTAAAAAAATATATAAGGGCAATGTCTAGCGTACATAGAATGCAAGAAATGGATGTAGCCTAATCCTCTTTGGAAAAAAAATGTTGGAGGATTTTAAACTTATTTTTTCTACTAGGAAACATTCCTGTCATGAAGCGAAGCAGTCGCGGAAATTGTGGCATTTAGTAACGAGTTCATTATTATTGTCCCTTGCTAAATTAAATAAATAATAGGTTGCAGTTTCCTCAATTTATTATATGGGTCTGTATCTATTCGTGCGCTAGAGATATCATGTTCATGGCTATCTACTCAGGCAATAAAGTGAGAAACCATGTTTTAGACTATTTTGATAAGTATAGAGTAACACTGAGTGGGCGTGATGCAGGATTCTGCAGTAGGCTTTATAATCAAAATTAACAGAAAGTAATAAAGAGTCCACCCATACCCATCTCCCACACTCATACACACCTATACCCACCCACCCCAATCCAAACACACCTCCCAGTCATATAATCACATGTTTGGTGGGAAATATGTTTTGGGCGGTAAGTCAAGCACACCGGGGAAGGCTGTTTTGGCGGGAAATAGAACAAGGCAACAATGGCGCCCAGCATAGGCTATTTTGTAATAGAAGTATTTATTTTAACTAATATATAAGTTAGGATAATGAACGTATATTTGACAGGTTCAGTGGGTGGAGAAGAGTTTTTGTAATGAAAATTGGATACTGAAATTTTCAGGTGAGGCTAAAATTGGCCTATGCATTTTAGCAGATCGACATCGTGGATTCAAGTTCAAGTATATTTATTGAGACAAGAAAATACATCCTAAAGGGGGAATAGAGTAGCTTAGGCTATTTCTACCCTCCCCCCCTCCCAGACATCGTGATTACACATCTTCACCAAGCCCACCCACCCTAACCCAGTTCTCAACCCAGGCACCCCCACCTGCATAACCCCCGTTTCCCCAAATCCCATAACACCTTTTCCAAGCCCCACCCGCCACTGATTCCGCATTTCTCCTACCCTCATTACTCCCTTACCCCACCTGCATTACCTCTTCACTTCACCCGCTTAACCCCCCTCCCCGCAACCCAATCCATATTACTCCCTCACCCCATCAGCATTACCTCTTCACCCCACCAGCATTACCTCTTCACCCCACCAGCATTACCTCTTCGTCCCACCAGCATTACCTCTTCACCCCACCAGCATTACCTCTTCACCCCACCAGCATTACCTCTTCACCCCACCAGCATTACCTCTTCACCCCATCAGCATTACCTCTTCACCCCACCAGCATTACCTCTTCACCCCACCAGCATTACCTCTTCACCCCATCAGCATTACCTCTTCACCCCATCAGCATTACCTCTTCACCCCACCAGCATTACCTCTTCACCCCACCAGCATTAACCACCCTCTCCCCTTCCGCATAGCGCATCTTGTATGAGAGGTTAATTCTGCATTATTCCCTACGAAAGTTGCTTTATTTCATATAAACGCCCAATTTCTTGAGCTTTATTTAATATACAACTTCTGTATATTTCTGTATATACTTCTGTATATCTGTATATATGTACCTCCAAATATAATTCAAGTACCACCGTAATTTGTTCTTACGTGAATTGTACTAATAAAATTATTATCTGTATTATCATTATAGGTTTCTGTAAGGGTGTTGTCTATGATTTGCGTTTGCTACTGTTTTAATTGCTGATTTATGTTGAATAATTAGGGCTCATAGGTAGTTTTAACTTGTAGATCCCCAGGCACAGGTATCGTAGCTGAGATATGGAATAGAATGGAATGATTACGAGAAAGCACCAAGCCATTACGACTATATAACACTGGGAAGGGGTCAGGATAAGGATTTGGGATGGGACGGGGAAAGGAATGGTGCCCAACCACTTATGGACGGTATGGGATTGAACGCCAACCTGCATGAATCGAAACCGTCGCTCTATCGTCCAGCTCAAGTGGTTGGGCCTGAGATAAGGCTATAGATGAACGAATAGGTGTTACTAAGGCAGAACGAAGTACGTAGCATAGGACTTTCAACCCGTGTCAGTTAGCGCTGCATTTAGAAGGTTGTATCATCAGCAGAAAAAATTGGCGTCAGGTGTTGCGTGGCATTTAGCAGGTTAATGCAAATGAGAAAGAAGAGGGGACTAAGCATACTTCCCTGTGGAATGCCAGTGTTAATTGGCAGTGTGGGAGAAGTAGCATCGTTCACAGAAACATACTGGTGGAGTCTGTACCTAGTCAAGCATAAGACGAAGTTCAAGAAAATTCAGAGATACACCACCAGACTAGTAATAATTCTCGAGCTGAGGGGCATGTGCTACGAGGAGAGACTACTGGAATTAAACCTCACGTCACTGGAAGATAGAAGTTAATGGAGACATGATTACCACCTACAATATCTTTAGGGGAATTGACAGGGTAGTCAAAGACAAATTATTTAGCACGGGGGATACACAAACAAGGGAACACAGGAGGAAACCTAGTACCCAAATGAGCCACAGAGATATTAGAAAGATTTTTTTTCAGTGTCAGAATAGTTAGGGGAATAGAATGCATTGCACTTGCAAAGTGATATATGGTGGAAGCAGATTCCATACTCAGTTTAAAGATAAAATCTAGATATGACAGAGCAAAAGGCTCGACAGGAATGTTTATACCAGTTGGGTGATGGTTGAGAGGCGGAATAAAAGAGCCGAAGCTCATCCCCCGCAAGCACAGCTAAATGGGCACAACTAGGTGCGTACTGGTGCCTGTTGCTGGGGTAAGGTTGCACGTCTAGCATGACGGGATACATTAGCCTCTCTGCACGGGTGCCATATTGGGTTATAATTGACGCATATATTTAGCTTATTGCTGCTTTTGGGGATACTATTAAAATAAACTGGTCTATTTATTCTGAAAAGTGCATGAATTGCTAAAATAAATTGGACTACTTTTTATTATATATCAGCTGATTTTAGTCCACTTTCAGCTGTTCAGCTCTGGCACCCCTGCTCCTGTGCTGTAGTTGCCCCTAACCCAATAATAATAAGCATATATTTGTTATCAGTGAAGAGTATCAAACCATCTTGAATAGGAACAACAATCCAAGACTTCAGAAGCAAACCTTTTATTTAATTAAGATTCATCAAGCTCACAACACTAATCATTAAGCCGTGTTGAGGTATATTTGAAATCATGCTTAATTTTGCCTGTAAAGAGAGCGCCCTTCAAGTGTTGGGTATTGCTCGTGTGTTGGGCACGGGGGCCCGTTCTCTGACGGCCAAGACCACATTTAATACCCTTACGAGGCCAAACTTGGGTAACATTAAGCCAAAAGAGACCAGCAATTTGTTCATGTGCGGAACTTTTTCCAAACGAGCTGGCGGCGTATCTCCCATAACATCAGTCGCTGGTGAGAAAACATTTGTCTGTTTTCAGTGTGTTTATTGGCAGCAAAGTGCTTTCGTTTCCACTAACAGGCGATGTTTATTTCAGCCCCGTGCTCCTAAGGTTTCCCTACGTCAAGAAACTGTCGTACGAAAGTGCCCTTTCCTATCCTACCCGAGGATCCAGAACAGAAAAAGGACATGTACGTCTATATCGCGAGTCACTTCTATTTACTAGTAAGACAATTTTTGGCCGTATGTAGAGTGTACGTCAAAATGCGACGCTCTATTATAGTAGGGCGCAAGGGTAGTCATACGGATTTGTGATTTACCCTTAGAGGGTGCACTGGAGTAAATTTATTTATTTATTTATTTTATTTATTTATTTATATATATACAAGAATGTACATTGGGTTTGTGAGAATACATTGGGTAGTACAGTATTTACATTCTTGTAAAGCCACTAGTATGCGCAGCGTTTCGGGCAGGTCCTTAATCTAGCAGATAATTTTAAGTAGGTAATTTCAATCAGAATTGATAAATGAAAGATACATTACAAGAGAAAAATGAGAAAAATGAATAAGAGCATTTAATAAATAAGAGCACCTCTGCTCCTATTCTTGTAGAGCACCTCTGCTCCTATTCTTGATGTTGTCCTCCAAGTTGTTAATGTTCTGGGGGATGAATGTGTTGGTAGACAGTTTCTTTCCAGTCCATTGTTGATGGAATTTCAGGTATTGGGGGAACTGCTCAGAAGGGATACTTCATTACACTCAACACACTATATTAATTCTATGACTATACTGTGGATTTCTTGTAATTAAAAGGGTTAGCAAATTACTGTACTTTAAATTTATGTTGAGAAATTGTAAATGTATGTATTAACGAAACAAAAATCATTAATCAAACTGTAATCTGATATGTATATACAGTCTGCATAAGGTTCATCCTTTAAATTTGATGCTATATGTTTTTTCAACATGTCTTGCCCACTCTAAATGTGAGCTATATGTTATTCAATTTCTGTCTATAAATTTAAGTTTTTACAACTGTATAATTATCAGTTCAGCCAGAAATGTAATGACTGATATAAATTAGTTATTAATAAAGCTTCTGAATTTGAATAAAGATAACATCTAACATCAATACCTAACAGTAATTATTAATGAAAATACAGTATTTGAATTCTAAGTTGTCACAGTTTAAAAACAATATAACATAGGCAGTCATTAACTATGTGCAATGCATGAACATATCATACAGTATATGATTAGATTAAATCAGTAATGTTCAGAAGATTTGAGCAGTTCACTTTTTGCTATTTTAGCTCGATTAGCTCTCAACGAGTAAAGTTTATAGTCTTATCTTGGTGTACTAGTATTATCTTCCCTAAGAGATAGCAGCAGTAACCCTGATCATCACAGATAAAAGCTTGAAGGCTGTCACAGTGGTAAGAGTGTGTTCACCAGGAAGTCTGTAAATATATCGTTTAATAATTATATAATTGTTATCCTTTTGCTGACATTTTGTGGGCATTTATTTTTGTTCATGCTTGATTGCTTTATAAATTCACTTTCATGACATATTCCCTTTCACAGTAAGTAGTAGCTAATAATTTTCAGTGAGTTAAATTTGTTAGTTCAGTATACAGTAGTTCAATATGAACTATACTGAAAATAATTTACAGTATCAAATGTTGATAAAAGTGTAAGTACAGTATAGCATAACTTTGCTCAAGTTGACTAATTGAGACCAGACCTGTTCCATTTCACAAAGGAGTACAGTGCACTGAATGTTTTGCCAGGTTCTGCTATTTACTGTAAATGTTTTACTTCTCTGTGAGGATGTTTGCCAGTTCCTGAGCCGCGTGTTCTCTGGTTCCGGGGCTGCATGCCCACTAGTGGTGGTTTCTTGTTCCAACTGTGGGTTGATCTTTGATCCCCTATGTGCTCCACTTGCCTCCATGAGGCCAGATATCGGTCCTGGCTCATGGGTTAATTGAGAACAATTATCGGGAGCCTTATATTTGGGGGTGGATTGGTAATAGCAGGACAGTTAGGTCAGGTAAACCACTGGGGAGCTGGACAAAGGGTGGGTTTCATTATACTTGCTGCTCTTATTTTGCATTAGTTCAATATTTATTACTAAAACTAGGAGAATAGTAAAACTTTGAGATATAAATTATGGGTATTTTGTTGCCGAGTTGAGCCAGTCTATCAAGACAGCTTGGTGAAGTAGGTACCACAGTATTCTGGTGCACCAAGTCTTTACACAGAGATTATCACACTTACGTGATGCATCAATGAGAAAATCCGTAGGAACCGTGATGAGGATTCGAACCTATGAACTGGGTGTTCCCAGACACACACTCCACACAACTAGGCCACGACTTTAATTTTTTTCACCACGTCTTTGTACATTAACCAGTTCTTTCTGGACTTACTGTGATCCATTCAAGCAAGATTGCCCAATACAATATTGCTAAAACTTTAATGTTCTCATGTGTTGATGTCTTTGTATTTAGATAAGTATGTTCCTGTATGTTTTTATGTAAAGAATGTAACTATATGCTGCATACTCTGTATACATTATCTCTCTATATACTGTATGTTTATTATAATATGCAGTATATATATTTTTTATTTTGTTTAATTAAACATTTATTTCAGGAAATAATAAGAAAGTAAATGAAAAGATGTCTGGGGAAGAAATTGATGGTGTTCACGTGTTGGTGGATTCATTGGTTCGGCCAGGGCATTGAATATATGTTTGGGGTAAGTATGCAGAATGTTGATTACAAGAAATGTTTAATGTTCTCATTAAATTTTTTTTGTCATGTGATAAATTTCATCATTTACTGTACTGTAATTAAATTTTTAACGACATGTTTTGCTTCATAATTCATAAATACTGTAATAATAATTTGCTGTGTGTAAGAAGAATACAGGACACAATATGAAAAATCATAGAAATCTTAGAGATAAGTTCACTTGGGGCAAAAACTGAAATATGGTGTATATAAGATGGTCAAAATTGAATGTAGGCAACTTAAATTAAGGGTGTTCAAGAATGTGTGTTATTTTAGTGCTGGATAGGACTGTCTTCAGTGCTTTCCAATCACTTTATATGACATTGCAAGGATGCTATAGGCCCTGTGGCATAAATCTTGCATATTACCTAAATTTACTGGTGACATACCTTCTATGCATGCAGGAGGGGAGCATTGTACCATTACCTCTGGAAGCAGCAGAATATCATACTTAAAAAAGGAGCTTTTTGCATGCTGAGAGCAATTTTTTTTGTAATTGCTGTACATGTACAGTACAGCACTTATGTTACTTTTACAGGTAGTTGGTATTCCTATTGTGGAGGTTGCAGTGGCCGCTCAACAAGCAGGGATTAAGTATATTGGTATGCGAAATGAACAGGCAGCATGCTATGCTGCCCAAGCTATAGGTAAGAAGTTGAACTTTGAACATTTGTACAGTATTTTTCATACCAATATCCTGTATGTATAGAGCATTAGAAATTTCAAATACTTATATAAATTATTTTATGTGGTAATTACATTAACATTACAGTACATTTTATTCATTCCTTACTGAAAACCCATTTCTTGCATGTGAAATTATAATACAGTAACTGTATAGATAATATTATAGGTAAGCACAATGGACAGTGCATATTTAGGATAATTTTAATGATAAATCTGTGACATCATTGGAAATATTATTCAGTTGTAATTATTAGAGTACTTTATTTACATTGAAGTGGTTCTGGAAATGTAATTTACTTTTTAAATGCTGTGCTTATGTTTATTTGGTGTATCATGTAAAATATTCATTGCTCAACATTTTAGATCACTACATGTACCATTGTAATGATATTAATAATGCCATTGTCAGTACAGTACTGTATTTCCTTATTTCACACTTCTGGTAACATTTATTTATTTTGGTACAGGCAAACACAATTCTCTGGTAGCCATAATTCCGTAGCTTTCCAACATATTTGACTACAAAACTGTACCTCACCTTTAATTACAGAATGTGGGATAAGTTAGGAATTATTTGGGATTTTGTTAAAATGGTGCAAATACTTTCTTATTGCCAGGTCCATCCACACAGATGTGATAGATTTAAAGCAAGTAGCATAATAATGCAAAACTTCTGGTCCCGTACATAATAGAAAACTCTTTTATTTTACAGTACAGTACAACATTTAAATTTTCCAAGCGAACACATAATAATTGATTCATGAAAATGAATAAGTAGTTATAGCTATCATTAATTTTTTTTATAATAATACATAATTTTTGAGCTAATCATACATAATTTCTGAGCTGTTGCATTAGGTTACTTCTTAAGGTAAGAATTTTGGTTGATAAACAGGATTCATGAATTCAAGCAGGACATTCTGGTAGAGAAACAACAGAAATATTTTTTTTAAGTGTCCCTGTATAGTCTTACCTTACCTTTACATTTTGGCTAGAAGGTTAATTTTTGTCAACAGGTTACTTGACTGGTAAGCCTGGGGCATGCTTGGTTGTGTCAGGTCCTGGCTTGCTGCACACAATTGGTGGGTTGGCCAATGCTCAAAATAACTGTTGGCCAGTACTGGTGATTGGGGGTTCCAGTGATGAAGATCAGGAAGGCTTAGGAGCCTTTCAGGAATGTCCTCAGGTTGGTTAGTGTTATAATGTTAGCTTTATAAAATATGTATGGAAGATATTTGTGTCAACTTCCTCAATAGCTTCCCTCACAGTAAGATATACAAATATTAAGAATTAGTTTAACATCATTTTAACCAAAGATCGGTGCAGGAGTCAAAACCAAGGCACAACAGCATAATGATTAAGATAAGAATATTCAATAATCATATGCATATGTCCTGTTGTTAGTATTCAGTAATAATCAGAATATTTCTTGTAAATATTGAGCAATAATCAGAATATTTTGTTAATGTTTCTAAGGTTGAATCCTGTCGCCTATATTGCAAATACACTGCTCGGCCTCCACGAATTGATACTGTACCATATCATGTCTCTAAAGCTATTAAGTGTACAACATATGGCCGGACCTGGTGCTGCATACCTTGATTTCCCAGGAAATCTCTTGGCTTCTACAGTTAATGAAAAACAAATTGTGCACCTCCCAAGGTACGATATTTATTTGAATACATTACTATGTTGCACAAACTTATTAAGAGCTTCTATGATGAGCATATCCTGACTTGCTGTGTAGCTCCATTTTCCAATCACAGCAATCTTTGCATGTGTCTTAGTATTGACTGTACAGACATATATAAATAATTGTTCTTCAGCCTTACCTTTGCATGTTCCTATATCTGTTTTCACTTTTGTATTCAGATGTCATTTTATGATTAATATACCTACTCATTATATACTTATACTTGTACTACCTTAACTTGCTTTATGTAACAGAAGATGCACAGATTATGGTTTTACAAAAACATACTAAAGTCTGTAGTATGTTTTTGTTTTCATTAAATTTATTAACAAAAAAAAAATTACCAAAGAAGATGCACATCCAGGTGTTAACTTGTGTTGCTGCTCACTGCATTGTCAATACTGTAATTTGTTACCTTTTTCAAATAAGCATGACCCAGTTAATAGAGAAGTTGTACATTAATGAATTTGATAAATTTATTTGAAGAACTGGATTTCTTTCTTGCTGACAAATAGGAGTTCAACTGTAGAGTACCAAAGATCCAATAACTGCTTGAACATTGTTCTGAAAACTAATGTATACAGTAGTTGTATTACTAATGATACACAGTACAGTACTGTACAGTACAGTAATGCTTATCCTGAGCCTTTGAGTTAGGTTTTTAAGTACAGTAGTATAAAATATTTAATCTAAAAATATTGCAGGATTATGAAAATAATTTAAAGGCAGCTATTCTCACTCTGCATTAATTTAATAAATATCCCATTAAGCAAGTCCTCTCTTAAATTAATGATGCATTTGGTTCCTAGATGTCCTACACCTCCCAAGTCTCTAGCCTTCTCCTGACACTGTCTCAGAGGCAGTTGCACTGCTTGCCCACGCACAGCGTCCTTTAGTGGTGGTAGGAAAGGGAGCTGCCTATGCATGTGCAGAAAAGCAAGTGAAGAATTTCATAGAAAAAACGGGTTTACCTTTTTTACCGACACCCATGGGTATGAAACAAACATCACTGTTTTTGTAAGATTAAGATTGAATTTGGTTTTCAGTTCAGTTGATAGAAATATTTTAATATTGAATACGTCATCCTCATTTAGTATGGTATATTCAGTACAGTACTATATGTGATATAATGCGTTAATTTGTTTGGTTCTGGCTATTAGATACAACACCTTTCTTACAGATTAAGAAGTACTGTAACTATAAATTTCATCAACAGGAAAAGGAGTTGTACCAGATGACCATCCTCAGTGCATCTCTCCTGCCAGATCCAGAGCATTACTAGAAGCTGATGTAATTTTGCTTCTTGGTGCAAGGTTGAATTGGATTCTTCACTTTGGTCGCCCTCCTCGATTCGCACCAGATGTCAAATTTATCCATGTGCGTGCAATGTACAATACTCGGAAGAATTACTCAAAGTTTGTCTCATTTTGTTTCACTTTAGGTATGCAATATAGTGTATCATGTTGGAAAACCAGGCTTTAAATTTTATAAAACTTTTTTCAGAGCAGAGCACTTTTTTCAGAGTTTTTATAAAACTTTGTTCAGAAATGCATGCATGCATGCATTTCTGAATAAACAACCTGTTCAGAACCACTTCTGCAAGCTATATATGTGCTAAAATTGTCGTGTTATAAAATACAAAGAGTTAACTTTGTATGAAACATCCAAAGATCATGAGCACAAGCATACAAAAGGCTGACTTAGTTTTGGTAAATGTTTGCAGTACAGTATAACAAAGCAGAGTCCAGGGATTTTAAGAACAGCTTATCTGAAGAGGTACATGTGGAAAACGGTAAATAATGCTTCAAAGAAGTCACATGTGAATGAATAATGATTCCCTTCAGAGAGAAGCCATATTTAATGATGATAGAACCTCACCAAAAATCACCTGTTTAATTTTTGGGAAAAAGATTAGGTTTTGGAATTAAAATGGACAATGTTTTCTCCATGACCAATGAAGTACTATAAACCTTTCAACATTGGCAAGGATGTAGCTTGCTAACCCTATTTCCTGTAGCCAAAGTAAACAAGAAGACTATCTTAAGTTTAACTTTCAAGAAAGAAGGAAACAGTGAAATGCACCAAACAAGAAATTTAAAAAATAATTACATGCCAGTGCAACACATGATAAGCAAAAAGCTTACAAAAAGGAAAGCTAGAGAGATTTATACCAAACCCATATTGAAGAGAATCTATCAAGGCTGTCATTTAGGTAATAATGGTATTAGGCATAAATATGCATGTGATAAAGTACATTACATTAGTGTAGGCATGTGAAAAAAAAAAGACACACACAAGAATAGTCACGATAAGAGAAGACACACTTTGCAAGGCAATAAACCTCTGCAGAGAATATCAAACTGCTTCATACTGTCATTTAGAAGATTCCATATGGATTCCATAAGATTTTTTGAACCTCTGCACCATAGAGCTGCTAAGGAAAACAGCAACATGAGATCATGTGATCGGACAATGGGGACAGGGAAGGCACTCATGGAGAATTACTAAGTAGTGTGTGAAGAACTTAACAAAAGGTTCCAGGTCTACAAATTGGAACCAGATTGATGTCCGAGGAATAACAAAAGCAATAGGACCAGACCAGGTGTCACTGGTTACTGAAAGAGGCTACAGGGATTCAGGCAGGATGACATACTACACCACCACAGGAAACGTTTCAAACTCACTGCAAGGTCATTAATATGCTAGGAGGTGTATCACTGAAGAAAAATCAGTCTGACCAACTATCTTCATGGTCCCCACTGTTGCTAAACCTAGCATGCAGTTCTGCTGGTTGGTTACTTCCAGTATCTCTTTCCTCAAAGCTCCAATGTTATTGTATTGGCAAGGCTACTCCTTTCCCTATTTATGCTTCCTTATGTGCTAATCAATGAGCTTATTGTGAGAGTCCTAATAAATTTACATAAATTATAAAAAAAAAGTTTTTTCTGTCTTTACATTCCTGACTATTTTCAAATAAATGTTCATATAAGTGAGTATTCAAACAACTAATCTGATAATTTAGTTCAGTTCATTGCACAATGTATGTGAATAGAGAATAATGTACAGTACAGTGTATCATATGATATTTGCAGGTTTTTTTTTTTTTTTTTTTTTTTTTTTTTTTTTTTTTTTTTTTTTTTTTTCCTACCACAGACGTGGCCACACATTTACAATGCTAACCAGCATATATACATTTTCTTCTGTCCTCCATGGACAGGGTTAGAGAAGTGTTAAACATACAGTTCAAGGGTTTATTGAACACTCAACCACAGAAGGTGATTCGGTGCTTTTAAAATGCTAAGCTAACCTACATACGTAAATACATAGATACACAGATTTACGTATGCCCTATATTTGCAGGTGGATGTATGTGCCGAAGAATTTCATAATAGTGTGACAGGAAGTGTTACTCTTCTGGGTGACTTAAAGCTGGTGTGTGGCCAGCTGCAGGAGGCTGTGCCAGGCTCTGTTCTTGCCCCACACTCACCCTGGCGGTCTCGCCTCGGGGAGAAAGCACAGGCCAACATGAGCATCAATGCTGTAAGTATATTATTTCAGTTGATTCATAATTCCTAGAACTGTGGTATTATATAATCTATTATGTCCCAATGGAAGAATAATTAGGATCTATATTATACTTCCCTTCATTTTCCATATTATTAGGCAATACTCCTTGTATGACATACCTGATTTCCAAAGTACTTGATGACTAGCAGCGGTGGCTCAAGAAATTGGTGCACGAGAAGATAAAAAATAAGCATTATCCAGCTGGATTGTTCAGCAGTGTACTGAACTGTGGAATTGTTAGTTAGTAGAAAGGAGATGGAGTCAGCAGCAGGAAATATTTTTCAGAACTTGAGAATTAAGAGCTTTCAGTATTGTAATACTATAGTGTATACAAGTATTACATACTATACAATATACTGTATATGAAAGGCCAGGTGCCACTTATGTAAACATATTTTTAACATCTTTACATTATTGTTAATTTTGTCTGTGCCATAAGTTAGGAAATAGGGTAGTGATGATAAAGATGACTAATGACCAATAACCAAACCACACTTCAGAAGATGGAGAAATGTCAACGTTTTGGGACTATTATCAAGTAGTGTGTGATAATGTTCCAGGACAGATCAGTATGACTTGGTAATGGTCCAGGACGGACCGAAACGTTGTCGTTTCTCCATCTTCTGATGTGTGGTTTGGTCATCGTATCTTCAGCCACGTTACTGTGACTCATCGTCTGCGTCTGACTCATTATCTTGCCAGCCATAGTCATCACTGATCTAATTTTTTATCAGTTCCTCCTCAAATTTCAAAGTAAAATAGGAAGTTGGCTATTTTTTAAATTATTAAAGGAAGACATAGTCAATAAAAGCATAGTACTGTATTGTTGATATTCTTCAAACATCCAATATTAGCTAAAGAGAAAGGTTACAGTAACTGATTTAACAAGAAATTATCATTTTGTTACCAAAAAATACTCAGTATTCAAGTAAATGTTCACCTTTTATTTTGGTCACTTTATTGCTGTTCAGAATGTACATTATGTATATGAACAAATCCACAAGGGCCGTGACGACGATTCGAACCTGCGTCCGGGAGCATCCCAGACACTGCCTTAATCGACTGAAGCTATGTATATATTGTATATACATTATGTATATATTGTTATTTTTCCTCTTGGCACATGATTCCTAGGTATATATTCCAGTCATATTTTTATTTCCTGTATAATATGAAAGATATGATATTTGATACCACATTTACTGGGAACAAATTTGTTAAATTTAATTTGCACAGGAAATGGCCCAGGACACTTCGATACCACTGAACTATTATGCAGTGTTCCACCATCTGCAGCAGCTAGCTTCCTTCTGACTGTATTATTGTTAGTGAAGGAGCTAATACAATGGACATTGGACGTACACTTCTGCTTAATAAGTAAGACTCGCTTCATGAAGGATTATCATTTTTTGCAATGATTTAAAAGGTTAAATATTTATAAAGTTTATGCCTCTCATACTGTACTTTAGATTATAAGTAACTGGATTGTGTATTGAAAAAATGTGTGAGGGTCCTCTGAGCTAAACTTTTGGAGCTCCTGGCTGCCTGCCAGAAATGGCATTTGTTATATTTGATGCTTAATTCTTATTTTTTTATGATCTCTTTTTTTTTCACCATGAAAGATGAGAAATGGTGGTATTGATTTCTTTAAGTTTGACTTCTTGCACTACACTAGTGTTGGTTTGTAATAATGTGTAGCACAATGTTAATCATACAAACTATATATTTCAGACATGCACGCCACAGACTGGATGCAGGTACATTTGGTACGATGGGAGTGGGACTTGGCTTTGCAATTGCTGCAGCCCTCTGGGCAAGAGACCATGCCCCAGGCAAGCGAATAGTATGTGTGGAAGGGGATTCTGCTTTTGGTTTTAGTGGCATGGAATTGGAAACCATTTATCGCTACAAACTGCCAATTATTATAATAATTGTAAACAACAATGGTAAGAATGCTGTTTTGTGTATTTGACTTTGAATAAAAGCTGAAATAGTTCTCACTTTTAATTATCAGAGAACTTTATTGAGACAAAAAATTTATCGTACCGAAAATGAACATTTAATTCATATTGATAGAAAAAAAATAGTAATTTTGAATATTTCTGTTAGGTATCTACTGGTGGACTGGATGAAGAATTATTTAATGACATTCGTGATGGAATGGATGCCGCCATTGCAACACCACCTAACTCACTACTTCCAAATGCACACTATGAACGTATGGCATCCGTCTTCAATGATACTGGTTACTTTTGCAAGTCTATCCCCGAGCTACAAGCTTCAGTGACCAAGGCTCTCGAAGGAAGAACATAAACCATCCCTCATCAATGTGATGATCAACCCCATGGCTCAGCGTAAGCAGCAAGAGTTTGACTGGCTTACACGTTCCAAACTCTAAATGAGAGAGAGAGAATGCAGTGTAAACAGAACATAGAGTAAATCTAAAATCCATATACAATACTGTATAATGATAGTTAAGGTATTTGTTTGGGAATATATAAAGAGTTTATTTTACTGTGACTTTGTAAGAGTAACTAATAATTAATGTTTTTGTGAATAGGTTTTAGTATCAAAATGTCTCGTACATGAAAAATAAGGCAGATATTTGTGTATTTGGATACACAAATCAAGATGGTTAGGTAAATTATTGTAGAAAAATTGTCAATATGAAAGCTGTTTCAATTTCAATGACCTGCCTTGTGGCATGTAGTGTGATGTGTATAAAGAATGATGAGCACACCTAAGAAATCTCTGGATGGATTTCACAGGATGATTTTGTCAGGTCATCTATAACTAGTCAAGTTTCCGAGTGCAGTACAATGTAATCTTGTTCAGGCAGACTAATGACTGGATTCCAGTCAGCTCACCAAAAATTCAGGTTCTAAAGAGACACTAAGATTGATTTTTCTGACCCCAAATGATGTGGACAACAATTCATTCTCATAAATAATTAGACAGTATACAGTATTTTAAAAGTAAAATAGCCTCAAATTTTATTAATTTTACTTACCATGGAGATGACCACAATAATTCTTATTAAACTCTGTAGACCAAGTGAAAATATATAGTACTGTACAGTAATGCTAAGCACAAAACCACTCGTACAAAATTTACAAACTACTGTATGGTGTTGAATAAACAACTTACAAGTAGCCTCATCTAACTCGTGCTTTGATTTATTAAGCATGACAACTTTAGCATTTACATTCTCATACTTAATATTTTATTAAGCTTTATTATTTATTAAGCTTAATAATATTTTTCACTTTGAACCATTATCAACATTTTTCTTTAATTTTTTACTACTTCATGGACTTAATTTTCTGGTGATTTTTGTCCATTTTCATGCCAAAATATATCTCGCAATCAGAGGCAAAGGCACACTACCAGTTATGATAGGGTTATGACCTTGAAAGTAAATTACTACATAATTGTAAGTGAATAATCAGAAAAAATTTAACGAGTGCTTAATAGAATAAAAGACTCAGGATTAAGTACAATTAATAACTATGAAATATGAATACAGTACTATATGCTGTAGTCAGGTCAGGTGGGTTTACCAAGAGCTTGGTGAAGCAGATGCTATATTCTGGCACAAATGGTCAACCATCCAAAGGTTGGATGGTTTGCCTCGCTACCATGGTTACAGTACTGGAGCCAGATTCATGAAGCAGTTACGCAAGCACTTACGAAGAGCACTGTCCATCTTCTCAATCTTTGGGAGCTTTGTTTACAATTATTAAACAGTTAATGAGCTCCGAAGCACCAGGAGGCTGTTTATAACAATTAACAACAATTAATTGGGAAGTTTTCATGCTTGTTTAATAAATGTAACCAAAGCCGTCAAAGATTGAGTCAAGATGTACACGTTCGTAAGTACTTGCGTAACTGCTTTGTGAATCTGGTCCCTGGTATAATCACATTGGCAGGAAAGTTTCAGAACCAACCATGGTGTGCTGCAGAAGTCACTCCTTTCAGTTATCTGTACATCACAAGAGTTAACACACCGAATATTACAGTACTGTAGTTTGGTTATGTAATGGACACACATACAGCAACTAGTGGGCACTTCATGGTAGAAAAGCTTGGCTCTTGTGGAAGTATAATTTCGATGTACAGTTGATAATTTTGTAAATGCTTCACCTGTATAGATATCTTGAGAAATATTTAGATATCTGGGAACCATCTGTGAATTGCATAGTGATATATAACCATGTTGGCTTAGTACTTTTTGACAAGTTTGAACTAACTGTACTAAGAGTTGTCAGTCTTAGTACTTTACCACTTCTTTTCCAGGTCAACTATATAGCATTGTAAATTGGTGTTACAAAAATACACCATACCACTTACATAATACAATTTTGTATTGAGGATGATAAGTTATTATGTTCAAACTAGAAGAGTATGTTTTCCTGGTTAACAATTTTCTAGACCATATTCAGCATTAAGTTTCGCAGCATCAGCTAGTGACCGGACTGTTCATTATTATTTGAGATAAATGTATAGCAAATACTGTGTAAAGTATATACATGTACATATTCCTTGACAATAATCATGTACTCCTTGATAATTACCATGGCGAGTTGCAAATATTGCCCCATAAACACAAGTCAGTCGAGGTCACATCACACTTATAATATTGTACTTTACTAAAATTTTGTAATTAAAGTAATTTTTGACATCCAATCTATCCAAGGATCCATAAGCTATTACTAAAACCTCATTACACGAGAAACTTGACACTTGTCATTGTTAAACTCATAGGACATGTATATAATTTAAAGTAACTGTATACTAAAAAAAAAAATAAACTGTACAAGGACAAAACATTTTACATCCTAAAAAAAAAAGTTGGGAAGTTCAGAAAACATCAACTTTAGTAAAGATGCAGCCATCACACTTTGTACCAAGTATGGGAAGCAGTAGGAAAAGTGTGAAAATAAGACATTCATCCGATTCTGGCAGGTACTGAATACCCAGCGACACTGATGGTGCTACATATTATTAAAATAAGGCACCAAGCAGGGAAGACTAACTTGCTTAGGAAGTAAGCCAATGTGAGAAATGGGAGGCAGTAAATTTGGTATTCAAACATTTAACCTCGGGCGTCTGGAAATTCATTACTGTCACACTTTATCATTTTAAGTGGAGCAAGGAGTTGGCAAGGTATTAGAAATGTCCAATTGATAAATATGCAGATTTTATTTGTTTAGTGCTGATTTAATACATAAACATTTTACTTTCACTCCAAATGAATATCCCGTCCCTATCCCAAATCCTTATCCTGACCCCTTCCAAGTGCTATATAGTAGTTTTAATGGCTTGGTACTTTCTTCCTGATAATTCCCTCCCTCCAAATGAATATCCCTAATTGTGGAATGTTGAACCAGAACTTTAAATTTGATAATCATGTGATTTTTTTCAAGTCAGCAGAAATCCTAATATGTTTAGCCAAATAAAAATAACCCCCCAAAAATACTCAATTTGCAAACAAATTTCAAATGAATTATAATATTAAGCAGCATATTGTTTAACTAGACGATTAAACTCCTCCTCTTTGGCCACTATATCTTGTACAAACTTGTGACACTTGTGCTCGTCTCTCAGCTGTGCTAAATATCGGCTAGCAACCTGAAAGTATACAAGGTAATGTAACATTTTTCTTCTAGCATGTCTATCTTTATGTTATAGGAAAGCCATTCAAATGAAGAAATATAGAAGCATACGCTTCCATTTTATCGGAGTATCTGTTAAGCAGAGAGGAAGTCACAACAACAGCTGAAAATTAAACGTCCATCCCAAACGTGAAAAGAAAGGAAGCACCTTCCTTTCATTTCATGTGTGGAAGTTATGTGTATAGTATGTATGGATATTTTGGTAACAAGTAAGAATAAGGTTTAGGCTGCGAAACCTATAGTGTAATAACTAGGACCATTGTTGGTATTTAAATGTCATATAAAAGGTTCATTCTTTCACAGTGTGTTGCTAACAAATGAACCAAGCATGGCTAAGTTTATCTATGCTGTACTTTTTATATTAACAATAAAATATATTTTATTTAAAAAATAAATATATATATATTTTGCAATTTAATTAGTATATTTAAGAACCTATCAATATTTGAATTTCATGGCTGGTTAGACTATTATGATCATCCTATTTTCAAAATATGGTTAGCATTGCCAAGTTATTTTAATTAAATGAATGCACCCCATAAATAGTGAGGGGCCTGCCTCTGTACATGTGCTGTACTACATCTCTTCACTCAAGAATACAATACAAATTTTTCTAAGGCAGCTGCAAAGATGTACAAGTAATACTGTTAAGATCTGAGAATAATTTACTTCATTCTTTATATAGTGGAACTTCCATAGAGGGACTAACCTGGACAGGATCCATTAAAAAACTTTAAAAGGTGTCCATAATCAAGGTTTTTACAGTTTTTATATTTATATATATAGTATCTAATACTGTGCTAATACTTTAATACAAGGCATTTCACCGATACAGTAATTATTATTAAATTAGTTTTCTCGGTAGGAATGTTGAAATTAATAACCAGTGTCTTGTCAAATTTCCTGTTCCCATCAGCATGGGTACTGGAGAGAGAAAAATTAAAAAACCATGATTTAAGTAACATTTAAGATATAGTATACTATATATAAACTTACCAAATAAAAATAATATTAAATGAGGCAAAACACCATACAAGGATCACCTTTTCTGCTGACAGCCATGGCTCTATAACTAACCAAATACAGAACATCATTATAAATGTCAAGACCAATGTAAAAGTTTGAAAGACTCACCTCTTCAGGCTTAGCAGTGTGATGAGCAAGAACCATCAGATTAATTAGGGTATCTGGATTATTAGGATCTTTATCCAAGGCTTCCTGCAAAGCTCCCTCTGCTTCTTCATATTTACCCTGTCCAAGGAAACACACTGCCTGGCCATTGAGAAGAACAGCTGTACTACTGTTCTTGTCCATCATCTCCTGGAAGATGTAGTAGGCATCCTGGAGCTTCTCTCCACCCTGTTGAAGCAAATCCAAATCACATGTAACTCATGATAATCACCGAGTAGGCTGCGATAACTAAGGATAGGATTCTGGATTAGGTAAGAGTACCTGACAAGAAACAGAGTCAGACACAAGATGTCAGAATGGTAAAAGTGGTGTCCCCTAGGGCTCAAGCCTGGGTCCTCTACTGTTTCTAATCTATTTAGCATGAGTGATCTACAAGACATGTAGGGGCAAGTTACTAAATATCAATGTTTAAAGATAATGCAAAGCTAATGACGCAAGTAAAGCTCAAGGAGAATTTTAAGCTGCTGCAGATCCTAGATAAGCTCTGGAAGTGGACAGACTTCTGTTGTAAAAGGCTGTTAAAGAGTTCAGTCCAAGTCGGTACAAGATAATGAACGAGACCAAATGCAACTCACCGGAGATGGGGAATCTTTCATCATACAAATATCACATTTTACTTAGCGAAGACTTTATAAATGGACCGCACATTGTAGTATGCACTGTAAACATTCAAATACTGTATGTCACAAATAAACTTGCAAATCAAGTTTCATTAAACTGCAATCAGGGGCTGCACTTAATCATGAACTATATAGCAACACAGTGAAGTAGATTTTTACGTCTAGTAATTCATCACAAACAAACATTAGCAATCAATCTGTCAAGTTTACTGTTATTACAATGATGATTTAGTTGCTTGTTAATCAACCTAAAACTTTCACACAAAATTACTTACAAAATATTGCTTCCTTCTTAATAGCATCAATTAAATTTTTTTTTTTTACAAATAGCTGTGGTTCAAATTTAACTATAATGCTACATACACATTTTGTACTAATAACAAAACTGTCCTTAGTGTAACTTTGGTAATTAAGTAAAAACGGCTACTGTTACAAGAGGAATAGTTTCTTAAGTTCAAAAGACAGATTTTATTTGTACTGTATCATTTCCTATAAGAAAATCTTTGTGATCAATAACCATAAAAAAGGGGCAATATTACACAGAAATCTAAACTAATATTTCACTTTATAGTGAAACCTCAATACAACTAACCTCCATTCGGCAAATCTCTGGTTGGACACACACTTTTCATGCCATATTTACTCACCCAGTTTGACAAACGAAGTGGGCGATGTGTGGATTTCCTTAGGATGTTAGGACAGTTCACAGATGGAGGCAACATTACAAGAAATAGTTGGGGTCTAGGGAAAGCCACTGAGCATATTTGAAACAAAATTCTATGGTGCTGTTTTAATTTTGCAGTTGCAGAGGTTTACATTCAGTAAACTATGGCCCAATTTTTCTTGGAAAATGAGATTTTGAGGTTTGGACAAGGGAAATATGCTAGATGTGGTTACATCTCTCTACAGAAAGGTTCTCTTGGTTGTTGCCCTTCAAATGACAGGTTGCAATTATATAATTTCTTTCAGTGAAATCAACTTATAGAGCATGGCAAATATAAGGTATGAATGGTAACACTTAATTTGGCTCCCATCACACTTTTTTATTGGGTGCTTTTGGAATTTTGTTCATTGGGCAAAAGGCAACTCTAAATATGGGTCCAATCACTTTTTAATGGTCTTCGTAGATTGGCACACCAAACAAGAAATGGTAAGGGGCATAGGGAAAGCCATTGAGCATATATAAAATCAAATTCTGTAACATTTTAATTTTGAGGTTCTGAAGTTTTCATTTGCAAACGTGAAACCTCATTTTCAAAGGAAAAATAATCCAAGGCTAGGGTGTGTGAAGTATGCTAGATAATAATGTAGTTATGCTATGCTAGATAAGACGTAGTTTAATCTCTCTAAATAGAGGTTTTCATGGTAGTTGTCCTTCATACGACAGTGAAATTAAAATTTTGCTCAGTGAAATTAGCCCTATAGAACATGGGAAATATTAAGGGTATGAATGGTAACTAATTATTGCTGCAATTACATTTTTTGATGAATTTTGTAGATGGACTCAATATTACAAGAAACAGTTGGAGCATTTGGAATGCTAATAAGAATATTTAAAACCAAATTCTTAAGAGTATTCTTTTGTATTCATTTTCAGTTGACAATTTTTTTTGTTCACTCATGGCCATATTATCTTTGAAAATGAGATGTCTCTTGACTGTTTCTAGTGAATAACATTGTGGTTTACTCTTAGAAACTTTAATTTAGAAGTGCATTTATATGGCTTAATTTTTAAATTTTATTCTGGGTAAGTGGTCATCAATGGCCAAGTTAAATATTTGATCTCTGTCCCTATAAATATGTAATTTGTGGTAATAAATAAAAACACTGGATACTAACTGTGGCTATGTGGGTCCAGGCTTGGGCCATTTGGGTCAGCGTAGCATCATCATCCTTCTCTTGTAATGTTTTCAGTTCTTTACGAGCAGCATCCAGACGTTCCATTTTCAAGAATGTTTGAACCATCAGGGCTCGACTGAGGAATAGATCAATGATAATTTCAAGTGTTTAGCCAAGTAATATACATAGGGACGTGACAAAACTGTATCAATTGCTTTGCATCTTATAGATTCAGAAGTACAGTATTAAGAGATCCAAAATTTTACTAATAAAGAATATTAAGTACTGTATTTACCATTCAAGTGCATCTGACTGATTAAGAACTCTGAGTGCTGCTTCATAGTTCTCTTCATGGCAGTAGACAGTTGCTGCTACCACAAGTAAGGCTGTGTTGGTCAGATCAACATTTCCACTCAGTTGTGATTCAAGTTCATTTACAATTGTTGCCCTGTCAAGGTATTAGAATTAACATAAATATTATAGCGAGAATAAATAGAAAGTAATGCAATGTTTCACAAAGTTAACAATACATCCCATGCTATTATCTACACAAATTATTCTTAATACTCAAATTCACAAGGGCCTCGATGAGGATTTGAACATATGCACTGAATGTTCCCAGACATGCTCTAGTCAACTGTACCACGACAGTATAAGAATTGTGTGAAACTTTGATTAAGCTTCAGTGGAAGCCTCGTGAGTGTAGTAGCACTCCAGGTTGAAATTCTTGTACCATGTCTTGGTACAGTTGACTAGAGCACGTCTGGGAACATCCACCACATGGGTTCAAATTCTCATCAAGGCCTTTGTGAATTTGTTCATTGATATATCACGTTATTGTGATTTCTCTATGCATTCTTAATACTCCTATACCCCACTTTCCAGGAATTTGATAATTGTTATTATAGGTATGGAAAATTTAAAAATCACAATACTATACAGTTCTGCACAATATGTGCAACAAAATTTTTGGTCATGTTATTAACAGCAAGTGGAAATACCAAGAAATTATGTGAGGGAAGACTGGAATACTGTATTAATGTTTAATAACAAAATTACGTTTATGATAAAATAGATTACGAAAATAGATTTTAAGTTTGGAAAACATCATCCATATATATATAATGCATTGTTCATATGATTATGTAAAATCACACGATGATGTGTTATAAAATTTGCCATTAAAATAACCACCAAAAATTTTGTGATAAGTATTGTAACAAAATATAGTAGCAAAGTTCAAACAAAATGCATTGTTTTGCAATGGAAAGAGCATATTAAGAATTTATCCACTATAATGAATTACTGAATAATAGACTGGACAAGCAGCTCTTTTCATATGCTAAGAGCCATTTAACCTTTAGACCAAAAGCATTGCCCTTGCCATTCTATTTATTCAAACTTGCACAATAATAGACTTTGATGTCACCCACCACGACAGCACTATGTTATGTCAATGCAACTTGGGTAATTAAAAACCAGTATATTTTAAGACTACTGTATTTGGAAAGAGGAAAATTGCCCTTTGGACCCACTCAGTTTTCACCCAATTTGTTACTGACCTGTTATCTGGGGACTGCAGATAACGTGCTAAAAGCTTGAGTGCCTGAAGAGGAGCTGGTGCAGATGGTTTAATTTCACTCTGGACTACACCATACTTGCGCTGACCTATCAATGCACGGTAAAGAAATACGTCTCGATCTTGACGTAGTTCTGGTGTACTTGGCTGGAAACAAAAAAACTTTCTTAGCATCATAAATATTTGTTTATTATGCATTATTAATAACCTCTCCTGAATAATTAATTTTGAACAATTGTTAAATTATATTAAAAAAAATTATACAGTAATTACTAAAAAATATAAACAAAATTCCATGAATGTTTAGTGTAATTAGATATAATCCTTCAAAGATGTACCTCGAGTTACAACTCAAAATACCTACTAAGTTTGACCAAAAATTTATAAGATTGATGCATCTGATGTCACCCATAATTTAAAGGGGGGAAGAAAAAGCTTTTAATCCAACAACCAGTCCAAAGGAATGGGTTCTATTCACTGGGGTAGTATACAGCACAGGTAAACCTAGACATTTATAAACTCCCTCAGCCTTAGACAACAGCAGGAGAACCACTCCAACTTCTACATTTAGCTATCTTGAGATGATTATAGGTAGCTAGCATACAGTTACATTCTACCTTCTCTAACTTAAGAGAATAAACTTCTATTCCATTTACATTTAATAAACTTCTATGTATAAATTACCCATAGATGATTTCTATAGTTCTATTGCAGCTTGGCCTGAGGCCAGCCTTCTTTAGCGATTGCCTAGTCTATGCGACTACTTTTAATTGTAGGTATACACTGTACTAATATGAATATATTATATGTACAAACTAAGAGTTACTAAATTCACTCTACGATAATATAAATCAATATATCAAGTTGGTACATTGTTCGAGACCATCGACAGTCCGGCACATCATTTAAAAGCCGTGACAGATGCATTGCATTTATTGGATACGTAACCCAACGAGAGAAAAATACTCTACCTGCAATTTCTGGGCCTCATTAATACAATGCTGATAGTTTCCAATGTAAAATGAGGTCTTAACCTCGAAGAGCTCGTCGACTTCTTGGTTTGCCATGTTGACACTTGTGTCTCTGTCAGGCTGATCAACCTACCAGATAGGTTCTAAAGTATTAAAAGTCTTGATTTTCTACTCTTATATTTGAAAATAATAAATATATAGGAATATTTTTTCCCTAAACTATTAAATCTAAATTATTAAATAAAATTTGTTTGTAATATTTAAAATTAGATGAATATAATAACTTAAACCACGAAAGCTTCAACAGTTGCTGTTGGTACGATCGTTCGTATACGTGTATCGCGATTTGCTTTAAAAACTTGAATTATCTTTCAGTTAAAAATACAAAAATATGTAATATACATCTGTATTAAAGTTTGAGTGCTATAACTAATTTACCTATTGAAATATAATAAACTTACTAAAGTATATAATTTTGAGTATGAATCGCAATCAGCTGATCTGTCATCACAAACCAGCGAGCTTAAGGTGACTCATTTTTAAGAAATCAGTTTACAAATGTATTAAATATATAGAACTCCTGGTTTATTCTCGAGGCTGGGTGGCCATCTAGCTCATGTAACGCCTGTGGGTCGATGGAAAGACTGTTAAAATTGTTCCCGTTAGATTGTAAGGCTTTCTTTAACTGCTTGGACATGTGATATGTCCAGCACATCATATGGGAGTCATTAGGAAGTTTATAGATTTGCACTTCACTTTCCAATTTGAGCTATGGGCGGGGGAAGGATCTGGCATTGGCTTGGACGAGAGGCACCAAGGGGTAGGCTTCTGATGTGTACTCGAGATGTTGTGGGCACCTGGTTCTTTATTATAATAATTCATTGTGTCGGGGGACAGGCTGCCAGTATATAGAGAATTATATTTTTTAAATCACTGTTGATGCAGTAAACAATATTTGGTGTGCTTCCTAATTTATCATATACAGTTGTCTTTAATGAAAGTTTTGTATAATATCAGATGACGGTGGAGACAGCAGCTAGCTTGGATCTAACCACACTCTTCAAATCATGTGTGAAGACAATCCGGACCCGCAACAAGGCGATGGGAGTGGCTTTGCCTCAAACCAAGATATTTCCGCCTGCTCCAACACATTCTTCACAGTTTTATTCCAGAGCGAGGGATGTGATGAGCAACATTGCAAGTCATCGTAACTTACTCAAAGATCATAAAAAAAAGTACCTTCAGGACCAGGATCAAACTATGTCAGATTATGAACGTAGTTTCATGGAAAAAGTATGTACAGAATTATAATTAGTTTGTAAGTTGCACAAAAAGTAAATTCATTTATTATGGGGTTAATTTTGATAGAACAGTAATTGTATTAATTGTTATAGTTTTATTATTTGTCTTTAAAATCTTACTTAAATCAGATTAACATTGAGCAAATACTGGTATGAATATGTAATGCACTTACATTTTTGCAACAGATGTATGCAATTTTTTGTATACTGTACTGGTACAGTACAGTTTTTTTATTAGTCACATGAACATCAAAATATTTTTGGGTAAAGCATGTAGTTAAATTGAGTTTTAACTTTTAATTGAGTATTCAGTTTTGACAAATTATGAGATGTATTTTGCTTCCTTTGCTTACTACTGAACCTAATTCCAAAAAACTGTCAACTTTGATTATTAGCATAATAACTTGTATATAAAGCTGGATACATAGATACTGTTATACGTGGTACTGGTATAATCTTATGACACTCCACAGGTGGTGACCACAAATCTGCGTATCATTGATGACAACATCCATAGTCTGAATATTGAGCTCCAGGGTGAAAAGCTCGGGTCCAAAGATGCTCGTGAATGTCAAGAAAATATACTGGCCATATTGAGGTTAAAATTCCAAGAAACAAATTCCACTTTCAAACATATGAAAGAGCAAAGAAGAAAAAAAGAAAAAGAAAAAGTAAGTTTGATACAGTATTTTAAAAATTAAAATAAAAACATATCTTATTTTCCCTATAGGCCTAGAGTATTGTACAGTATATGTGATAAACACTACACAAACAAAAGGATAAACATTTGCATCCAGCATATAGCAAGTGGAACATGACCTGCCACACTTAATGGCCAAGGTACAATTTGTTAATTCACAGACAATTTATTATACAGTCTTCTTTTCTTTGGGCCATACAATAGAGCAATCACATGCAAACATTTTAATGCAAAAAAAAAAACATACAAATTTAACATTGTTATAAATATTCCTGTTCAGCACACCACTAGTTCTTATGTCCTGATTCACTGTGGGTTTTGGTTTTAGCTCTGATTTGAAGATTTACAAATAATGCATTGTTTACAATTTTATGCCATCTTCATTTTCTGTGCACCCTTCAGTAAAGCAATCGTATACAAGCATTTTGATGCTTATAATCGAAATATAAATCAATGATTACTTACACAAGTGAGACATGTTGGTTGTATGACTAGACATAAACATTCTCAGGAAAAAAATGCATGGGATCGGCATCCGCATTAACCACTGTAGAACAGGCTGCAAAAGCCTAAATAATAAAAAAATGCAAATTTTCTTTTCCCCACTCCCATCAACATTATTTACTTCCCAGCAATATTTAAAGAAATTAGGGAAGACGGAAGAGCAGTTACTGGCACTCAAAGGACAGAAAGCACGAGTATAAAGAGCTATGACGTTTAGAATCAAGAATTATATGTACGGGCAGCATACAAAATCAACTAGACCAGGGACGTGAGCTACCACCAGGTGGCAGTTAGCCACATCACTTGGGGGTACTAAACCCGTAGCAACAATTGTTTGCCTTGTTTATTTAGGAGTGCCAGTTTCCTTCCAGGAGGTACTTGTTTAGTGCACCTATGATTTCTAATAGATTTTCCCAGATTTGTGGTTGATCACCTGCCCTTATTGACACATAGAATAAGCCAGATTCTGGTTCCGGCTTCTGGCAGGTGACAGATGAATGCTTTATGAAGGCCTTCATAAAGTTCTTTATTGTCCTATAAAGTCCTGCCCTTCTTCCCAGTGAGACTTTTGGGAAGTTATTCTGTAGTAGTTTTTAATGAGCTATCTTACTGCGTAACGGGATGATGCTTCTGTAACAAATGAACAGATAGATGAATTTTACAAAATAGGCAGATCTAAATACTGTAGCATGATTGTGAGATTACAAAATGACTGTATAATGAAGCACAATGATTATATATTTAAATGATCTGTGTTGTGTACATGTTTGCATATGCTTATGTCCAATAAGGAATATTTAGAATGCATTTTTCTTCAGGACAACTTGTTCCGTGTGCAGCGACCAGTTGGGTCTAAAAAACAGCCTAGCAGTGGCTCGGATGACTCTCACAGGACCCCACAGCTGGCTCAGCTTGGAAGAAAAGAACTTAGTCAGGATACCTGCAAAGGTTCACATCCTGGTAAAGATACTCTGCTTGGTTTTTTCATATTACAGTACAGTAGTAGTTTCACAAACTTATCATTGCACGGTAAACTAATTGTGTAATTTTGGTTGTCACGCAAGAAACCACATGGAAGGGAGAAGGATTCACCGATGATCAGGGATCAGATGCACCTGCTAGACTACTATTACATGGCCTTAAAACTGACAAAAGACAGCCAGACCACACTTTTTGAGAGAAAAAGCAATGTAAAAGATTTTGGAGTAATTTCAGAAGATCTTACTTTAAAAAAACACAATAAAGTTGCTCTCAACTGCAAGAAAAATGACAAATTGGATAATAAGAACCTTCTCCAAACAAGAGATGCAATGACAATGATGATAATTTTTAAGACATTAGTGCTCTCTAGAGTGGAATATTGTTGCACACTAACAGCTCCATTCAAAGCTGGAGAAATTGCTGACTTGGAGAGTGCAAAGATCTTTTTACCAATAGAATACATTTGGTAAAATATCTAAACTAGTGAAACCATTATAATTAAGCACAAAGGGCCATGTGGTAGTAATACAAAAGCTTGTAAATGTTGTTAACTTCCACAGCATACTGAAATGTTTCTCTGAGAATATTGCAGAAAAGAAGTGACTGCTGTATTTCTGGGAGGGACTGCTCGGTGATTTCCCAAGTGGCATTCTGATACCAACAAGCCTTGACCTAACATACCAAGCTTTTACTCATTCTGATTTCCCATAGGATGTGATAACTGTATAATTGAATAACTCTTGTCTAAAACTTGTCCAGCTTCCTATGGAAGGCATTTGTCATTGTCACAGCAATGTTTGTTTATTCTTGATGGAAGAAGGTTGAAGAGTCTTGGGCTTCTTATACACATGATGATGAATATGCTTCTTTCTTGCAGAGTCTTGGAGTCATTCAACTGATAGCCAAAGCACAGACCACTTTAATGGTGAGAGCCTTGAACATAATGGCAAAAAAGAAGTGCAAACAACTGAAAACAAAACAGTGGGTAATGGAACAACAGATCTTGAGAAAACTCGATCTTCAACTTCCTTGTTTGAGGAAGAAATGGAGAGAATGAGCGGGGATCTGAGTGCTGAAGAAAGGCAGATGCTGGAAGAAGAAAATGCTCACCTTTACAAAGAAGTGATGTCAAACCACGAAGAAGTACGTCAGATCACCCGACAGGTACGAGAGGGGAATATGCACATGCTTGCAATTGCAAGCAGTTGTATCAGTCTCATTTGAATTTTTGATACATATATGGTTTATGTTTTTCAGTAAATAATATTGCAGATTTTATACTATATAATAAGTCTGGTTATTTATAAATTTTGTGTGTGTGGTACTTGAAAGAGTAAATAAACATAAAACAAAAACGAGATAGGTTTACTGTTTAAGGATATGATCCACCATTTTGAGGGCCAGCGCAACTGATTAAGGTACTGTACACACACATTAAGTAATACTACACTGTACCTAATATACAATATCATGCCCTGTTATTTTGTTAGGCACTAAACAATATACACTGTTAGGGTAAGTAATTATTTAAAATACTGGTAATATGTTTGTTCTTTACCGGTAAAGAATAAAAAGTTTCTGGTAGTGTAATACTGTAATGAAAACTATATTTAGCAAGTGTCTTGGTCCCAACATTTCTGGATATGATAAGTTGTACTGCAAGTGCAAGTTTAATTTTTTTTTCAAATGGGTGGTTAGCATGTGTTTATAAGTAATTGATAGTCTGTTACTTGGTACTTTGTATGTGAATAAGACTAATAGCTTTCCACAAATATTAGGTCTCCGTGGCGTAGTGGTTAAGACGCTCGCTGTGGCATTTTGTGAGTGCTTTGTCTTAGGTTCGTATCCTGGCCAGGGGAGGATTTACTGGGTGCAAATCCTTAACTGTAGCCTTTACTCAACGGTAAAATGGGTACTTGGTTGTATAAACGATTCTTCACTGAGGGTCGTATTCCAGGGAACTTAGGATTAAGGACTTGCCTGAAACTGCTATGCATACTAGTGGCTGTACAAGACTGTAATAACTCTTGTATATATTAATAGAAAAGTATAAGAGGATTGACAAAGGGGAGTAAGCCTATATAATATCTGCAGGTGGTGGAGCTGAGCCAAATGCAAGACCTCTTCTCGGAAAATGTTGATCTCCAAGCTCACCAAATTGAGGAGAACCAGGAAACTATAATGGCATCGACTGAAAATGTTCGTTCTGGTAATGAGCAAGTGAGTAAAGACGTTTAAATTTAATTTTGTCTGACACATTATACTGTATATGTACTGTATATATATATATATTATATTCATAATTTTAAAGTACTGTATATATATATTAAGTCGCTTTTGTGGTATAATAACTGTGAAAGGTGTTTTAAAAAGGAAAGCTATTGTATTCACAATGAACCATGTTTGACAAAAACAAATTTTTCTGTGTTTTCATACACAGAATGATTGGTATCTAGATATTTTCTAGATACCAATAACACCTAGGGTATCCTTGATATGTAGAATTTTGTAATAATTGTGCGGGAGACAGTACGGTAGATTGGATGTCCCATCCTTAATGTTAGAGAGCTTACCTGACAATGCTTGCATAGTACTGACTACAAAGATGTGAAGTCTAGCTTTAAACTCATTTTATCTTAATATGTTTTTCATTCTTTCCTGGCAGTTGTATTTTCATCATTTTAAGTGGCAAATGAAGCAATGGTAATAATTATAAAGTATTTTGAATTTTGTTTATTCAAAGGCTTGGAGTTAGCCTATATTATGTTGCTAAAAATATATTTCCTTTTCTTCACAAGGTTCGTGAAGCTATGCGGAAGGATGCTGGATTTCGAGTATGGATAATGTTCTTCCTGATTGTAATGTCATGCACAATCCTTTTCTTGGATTGGTACAATGGGTGAGAATGTGAAATGAAACACAGCAGATATGATAAATTATTTGCACACTGTACCTCATTCTGTGAATGAATAGATTGCAAAATTTTGAGTATGAAAATGTGAAGTGGATTAAAAAGGTATAAGAAAGTGGAATATTTATATTTCAACTTGCCTCTGAAACGACCAAAATCTTTCTTACTAAGTCTTAGTGTTGTACAAGCATCTTGAAATTATCACCATTACCTACAGTATCATTATGCCTTTCCCATGTCTCACACTCAAGGGGTAGAGGCGCATTAGCTACTTTCTCCTCCCTTAAAAAAGTGAAAAGCAAAAGAAGGTTATAGATAATAAAAAAATATAACAATTACTTGATCATTCGATTGGGTTGGACGGTAGAGCGACGGTCTCGCTTCTTGCAGGTCGGCGTTCAATCCCCGACCGCCCAGGTGGTTGGACACCATTCCTTATCCCCGTCCCATCCCAAATCCTTATCCTGACCCCTTCCAAGTGCTATATAGTTGTATTGGCTTGGTGCTTTCCCCTGATAATTCCTTCTTTCCTTGATCATTCACAATGCATCAGAGATAAACAAGCTTTTTCACACTTCAGCAGTTGTCTACAGCACCAAATTTTACTTCTACTAGCTTCATTTTCTCCCATGATGTTTACACTGTTTTCCTGAAAGATCGTTCTACATTTTACCCTTTCAGCATCATATTGAGAACATCTTCACTTTATTCATTATCTTGCATTTATCATTCACTGTCCTTGTGTCTCATCTGTATGAAGTTTAACTGAAGTGAACTCTTATTTGTTGCAATAATGAGAGTAAAACATCATAGGAAAAGGACAATTAATATAATTATTTCTGATTTTTCCCCGAGGGCAAACTTTTGAACTGGCTTGTTTATTTGAAATCTCATTTTAATCATGCAGTGCAATATAACAATCTAGCTTGAAGTTTTCTTTTGATAATTACTCATACAAGTATCCACTCAGTTTAAAGGTCTTTGATTTTGCATCCCCAGTGGACTTAACAACCAATTTTGAGACCAATATCTGGATCCTTATTTACTGAGTGAATGTCCAGTAAAGAGGGTTAATGGTTGATATTGAATTTACTGAACTTACCACTGGGTAAAAGGTAGCTGTTATTGGGTTTGTATAAACAATTTTGCCTTTACACACAGAAATCACAATAGCGTGATGCATCAAATGAACAAATTCAGTAAGTTCCAGATCCAATAAGTAAAGTAGAACTTCGGTTTCAACTCTTTTGACCATGTCGTAGCTCAGTCGATTAAGGCAGCATCTGGGATGCTCCCGGACGCAGGTTCGAATCCTCGTCACGGCCCTTGTGTTTTTGTTTGTTAATTTTGTTAATCTCATGTAGGTTGTTAAATCGAGTGGATTCTTGTAATTATATTGCATTAATTTCCTTGCATGGTTTATGTGTGTAGAAGTGCTGAGAGTAATGGTGCTATTTATGGTGCAGTAATTTCTTATCAAGAATCTAGTGAATAACAGGAAGATTTGTTTAAGACAATTTTAAGGTAAATTCAGAGACCAAGGAGAAGAAGAAAAAACAGGTAAGATGAAGTACTTTGAGAAGGAAGTACAGTATTTAATTTTGCAATATAGGTGTTTCAAATGTCTGGAGACATGAAATATGGCTAGCTCTTCAAATGACTGACTGACTTCCTCAATGTAGTCATTTTTCCCCTTGACAGGATCCTTGGTGAATCCAATACCTTTGACATTGCTCAACTTGTGTCTTTTTGCTCTAGTATTGACATCCTGAGTGATATTTAGAACCTTTGGAATATCTCATGACACAAACTGTGGTAAACAGGCTTTCCAGCTTGGTGGTACCTTTTATTAATTGCTTACGAGAACTATGTCAAAATTCTAGCCTCATTTAATTCTTCACTTCTTTAACAACAGGTCATCAGGGTTTGTTTACCCTCCAAAGGGCTAGTGAAATGCCATATATACTGTATGTTGATAAGTATGACAACATATGACTGAAAAGGATTAATAGTTCTTAGTCTACTTAATCCAAATATGGGGTAGCCATGGGCCTGTTTAATGGTCTGTTGAGATTAGCCTTACTTCTCTAGATTTTTATTTGTTGGGATATTTAAGATCCGTTGAAAGGAAGACTTTAAAGATACAAAGAATTTCAGCACACAATATTTGTGTTAAAAAGATCCTGTAGTCTGAAGAAGCTTGCTGTATGATGGCTCTCAAACATTTATTTATAAACTGTTATTAAAAACAAAAGGATTTTAGCAATATGTTTATACTGCATGTAGGTGATGTTAAATTTGTCTTAGGTGTTCTCTTTATTATTATGATGCAGAAATGTTAAGACAAAAGCACACCATAGAAAATAAAATGCCAAACATTAGTTTTGTATTGTTTTATTTCCATGTCCATTAAAAGTATTATTTATTATTTTACACATAATATTAACTGATGAAAACAGTAAAGAAGATTTTATGATGTTAATTTGGCATCTGTCAGGAAGACTATGCTGACCTTGGAGATATTTCTGGCTTGCTGAGGGGAGCTACAAGGAAGACTTGAGGCTTTTGAATGCTATAGATATACTGTGTAGAGTGGAATGTTCAAAAATAAATATATTAGCCTTATAAAAATATGATATATTAGCACTTGGGTGTATCGAATATAAACTCATAGTGTGCTGAGTCGAAACAAGATGTTTTTAGCAATGAAATGCGAATGTGATACCAGAGAGTGTATGCCTGTGGTATGAAATAGTGATGATTAATCTAGTATTTTTGATGAAATTAACCATACTGTACACGTTCAGACAATTTACGGTGAATTTGGTCATGATGTAAAGTTTTGATTAAATTAATATCTGGTCCTATGGTTCTTGTCTCTAATGCTGATAAAGATAAATGCTTACTAGGGCTGTGCTTTCTAAAGATGTGTGTACATAACACAACTGTTGGCAGTGTTGTTGGGCTGCCATCACAGGTAACAAATTGCGCACTCTTAAAAGGACCTGCCTGCTTGGCCTTCCAACGACCACCATAACAGAGGATAGGAAACAGCTCTGGCTATGGTGCATGTTGGTCACACTCGCTCAACTCATGAGCAATTACTTGAGCAACGCCCTATTCTTTTTTTTTTGTCTGAACTGCATTACCCCACTTACAGCCATGTAAGTAGGGTAATGCAGCTTACAGCCGTGTAAGCTGCGTACCTGTATTACTCCACTTACAGTCATGTAAGTGGGTTAATACAAGTACAACATACTTGTAGAATGTTCTGATTCAGGATGATCACTTTTTTCCTTCCTGAACTTTCTCTGGATTACTTATCCTTCCCCTTATTGTCTTTTGTTATTATATTGATAACTGTGATAACCTATGTGATATTTATCATCTTGAATATCCCGTGACACAGACGGTGCTCCATAGTCTTCCCAACTTGGTGTCTTCTTTTCATAATTACTTTCTAAAAATGTGATAAGAAGGATTGCTGAAATTTTAAATAAGTATACGTATTCTATGATAAGAAACTCATTGCTTTACAAGGTCCCAAAAGTCAAGAGCAAAGGTTTTGCACTTGCATATATGCAGGCTAGACCATTTCGAATGCATCACTAGAATTAAATATATAAACATAATACAAATTGAACAGTGACGGTATTCATATATACTGTACTGTAAATGAATATACCAAATTACTGGTATTGTTATTTTACCGGAAACTGAATGTGGGTCAGGTAAGAGTAATGTTCCAGATTTAAAAGATGAATGAAAATATTGGCCAGTGAATATGTTTGAAGATTTAGGAATGAAGGCATGTTTGTTTTGTTTTTACATATCTATGTAGTCGCATATGCAACTACTTGGCTGTGAATAGCAAGATTCGGTAGATTTAGTAAGGTACATAGGAAGGAACAAGGAAGAGGGTGTGGTATCGACTGCCACATTCAGAAAGAACTGAATGAACGTGAGTTATTATGGTCAACTAGGTGCAAACAAGAAAGATAGAATGATGACCAATGATGATAACTGACAGCCAAGATGATTGAGTAGAATGCGACACTAAAATTTATTTGAAATCAATGAGGGCTTTTCGAGTGGAGCGCACTCTTTAACTGTGTGAAGGAAGCACAATGTTGGATGATGAATGAGGGAGTGAGGTGTACTTGAGTGGTTCTCGAACACTCCTCACTCACAGTTCAGTTGTACATCATTATCCTGTTACGTACTTTTATGATGATGGAAGATTCAGTACCACCACACACCAGCAAATTATAATAATTCTTTTAGTCGGGGGGACATGAAGCCTGTGAATATATATACCTTAGACTTGTATCGAACTACTGACCCTCCCCAAGCGTAAAGTTGCCCACTATCTGCTGCCACTGTACTACTTTCTACACCCACAAAACAATCTAAAATTGTTGAAGAACTAGACCCACTTAAGTTACATATTTACCAAGAATAATTATCTTGGTCTTTGATACGATCATGTGAGAGGAATGACTGGAAATAAGTAAGGAAAATCTTGGAAAGCAAAGGTGGTATAGTTAGATTTATTTTAAAATAATAATCTAACAAATAAAATCGAATACTCTCCATAGCAAATCTCTTCGGGAATTTCATTGCGGTGATGAAATAGTCACAGCTCAAACCAGCGACCTGCGAGGCACATATTGTAGCCCTGGCTGTCCACGGATACTGCCACTGGCTACATTAGACACTGTAATAGCCCTGGCTGTCCTCCGCTACTGTTACTGGCTACATTAGACACTGTAGTAGCCCTGGCGGTCCTCCGCTACTGCCACTGGCTACATTAGACACTGTAGTAGCCCCTGGCTGTCCTCCGCTACTGTCACTGGCTACATTAGACACTGTAGTAGCCCTGGCTGTCCTCCGCTACTGTCACTGGCTACATTAGACACTGTAGTAGCCCTGGCTGTCCTCCGCTACTGTCACTGGCTACATTAGACACTATAGTAGCCCTGGCTGTCCTCCGCTACTGTTACTGGCTACATTAGACACTGTAGTAGCCCTGGCTGTCCTCCGCTACTGTCACTGGCTACATTAGACACTGTAGTAGCCCTGGCTGTCCTCCGCTACTGTCACTGGCTACATTAGACACTGTAGTAGCCCTGGCTGTCCTCCGCTACTGTCACTGGCTACATTAGACACTATAGTAGCCCTGGCTGTCCTCCGCTACTGTTACTGGCTACATTAGACACTGTAGTAGCCCCTGGCTGTCCTCCGCTACTGTCACTGGCCACATTAGACACTGTAGTAGCCCTGGCGGTCCTCCGCTACTGCCACTGGCTACATTAGACACTGTAGTAGCCCTGGCTGTCCTCCGCTACTGTCACTGGCTACATTAGACACTGTAGTAGCCCCTGACTGTCCTCCGCTACTGTCACTGGCTACATTAGACACTGTAGTAGCCCTGGCTGTCCTCCGCTACTGTCACTGGCTACATTAGACACTGTAGTAGCCCTGGCTGTCCTCTGCTACTGTCACTGGCTACATTAGACACTGTAGTAGCCCCTGGCTGTCCTCCGCTACTGTCACTGGCCACATTAGACACTGTAGTAGCCCTGGCCAGTATGCGATATGTTCACAGAACTGGTGAAGATGGGGATGGGAATGGGAAAGTAAGCAATTATCAAAAGAAGATCCAAGCGGGAAAGACTATGTAACCGAAATGGTTAAGGTCGCTGGTGAGTGAAGCTCTGAATGAATAAGGATGTGGGGGGGGGGGGGGAAGGGTGAAAATGGGTAAAGGGGTGGATGCTGAGTAATGAGGCATGAGTATTGAATGATGGATACTGAGAAGGCCAATTGCCATGCACTAGAACCGTGATGTTTAATCAGTGGTTTTTCATAGGTGGGAAAACCGAGTTTCAGTTCATTTTAATACACGGAATAGAAACACATATCTACACTTGCCTCTCAATCTTTTAACTGACGGATCTACAGGTTCTCGAACCTGTTGGGCTCTTGTCTTATCTACATTTAAAGCTGTGTATAGAGTCTGCCTCCGCCACTTCCTTAACTTATTATTAATTAACTTCTTTTAATTATTAATTAACTTCTCTGACATGGAACAAAAATTTCGTCGAATTCGGGTAGGCCTACTTAGCCTTCACCCGTTTACCTTGTTCGTGTACCACTTATGTCTTATGGTTTGTTCTTGTTTGCACTTACGGGCTCACCATAGCCCGTGCTACTGGAACTTATCGTTCTGAGTAGCGAATCTTAAACAACAACAACATCTTGTTTGCTATGTGTGGGTGTGTGAGAGTGGGGGATGAGTGTGGATGAGTGAGGGTGTAGGTGGGTGAGAGTATGAGTTGATTGAGGGTGTAGATACTCATCTAGTTGTGCTTGCGGGGTTGAGCTTCGGCTCTTCGGTCCCGTATCTCAACCATCAATCATCTGGTGTAAAGATTCCCGAATCTATTGGGTTCCATCATATCTACATTTGAAACTGTGTATGGAGTCTGCCTCCACCACATCAATGCCTAATGCATTCCATTTGTTAGCTACTCTGACACTGAACAAATTCTTTCTAATGTCTCTGTGGTTCATTTAGGTACTCAGTTTCCACTTGTCTCAATAATTTGGTTTTGTCAACCCTGTCATTTCTTCCAAGAATCTTGGACCTGGTAATCATGTCTCCCCAATTATTCTGTATTTTAGTAGTCTTTCCTCGTAGCTCATGTTCCTCAGCTCGGGTACTAGTGTGGTGGCGTACCATTAAACTTTCTCTAACTTCGTTTTATGCTTGACTAGGTGCGAACTACATGCTGGAGCTGCATACTCTAGGATTGGTCTGACATATGTGGTATACAAGGACCTGAATGATTTTTTACGCAAGCCTTTTTTTTGTGTATTTTGCGTTTATTTTTTAAGGCAGTTCTTATGTTAGCCAAGCGAGCATATGTACCTGTTAATATCCTTTTGGTGTGGGCTTCAGGGAACATGTCTGGTGAAATGTCAACCACTAGATCTTTCCTAATGATTCTTGAAGGATTTCATCTCCCAAATGGTACCGTGTCCTGCTCTTTACACCTATTTTCATTATTTTACGTTTACTCGAATTAAACTCTAGTAGCCATTTGTTGGACCATTCCTTGAGTTTGTCCAAGTCATCTTGTAGTCTCTTGCTGTCCTCCTCTGTCTTAATCCTTCTAAAAAAATTTTGCATCAGCAAACATTGAGAGGGACGAGTCTATACCCACTAGTGGATCATTGACATATACCAGGAACAAGATGGGGCGGAGTACAGAACCGTCTGGGACTCCACTGGTGACATCTCGCCATTCTGAAGTCTCATCCCTTACAGTAACTTTGTATTTCTGCTGCTTAGGTACTCCTTTGTCCACTGTAGCACCTTACCTGCTACTTCTGACTGTTTCACCAACTCAGGTGCCAGCCTTTTATGGAGTACATGTTAAATGCTTTATGACAGTCCAAAATAGTGCAGTCTACCCACCCTTTTCATTCTCGCTTATTTTTTTTTGTCACCTGGTCATAGAATTCTATTAACTCTTCAGAGACACGATTTACCATCCCTGAACCCACGTTCGTGGTGTGTTACAAAGTCCCTTCTCTCCATATTTGCTACTAGATTTTTCTTACGATCTTCTCCATTACCTTGCATGGTACACAAGTTAGGGGCACCAGCCTGTAGTTCAATGACTCTTGCCTGTCACCCTTTTTGTATACTGGACTACGTTAACCGTCTTCCAACTTTCTGGTAGGTCTCCTGTTTCCAGTGATATATTATACACCCTAGAGAATGGTGAACAAAGTGTTTCTGCAGCCTCTTTTAATAGGCATGGTGAGATTCTGTCAGGTCTAACAGCCTTTGTCACGTCCAGATCCAGCAGATATTTCCTAACCTCATTTCTAGTCATATCAAAATCATACAAAGCTTCCAAGTTTACTGCCACCTCTCTCAGCTCAGGGACGGCTCCTTGTTCTGTCGTCGGTGAGAGCATGAGCGTGTAGATGAGTATGGAGTATGGCATGAGGAGTATGGATGAGTGAGGAGTATACATGAGTAAGGAGTATACATGAGTAAGGATGTATACTCATGTATACACGAGTAAGGATATATACTCATGTATACACGAGTATACTCATGTATACTCCTTACATGAGTAAGGAGAATGCACGAGTAAGAAGAATACATGAGTAAGGGTGTAGGATATAATCTCAATATTTCTTCATACACAATACATGTGTCTAAAAAAACAATACAAATTGTCTTGATAACGTGCCACAATAAAAAAATACATCAACAAGTTGCTCTAAATCAAAGCTTGTATAATTATAATGACCAATTCTGCTTAAAAGTCTGATTTCATATTCTTAATATCACTAATATGAAGATAAGAATATGTAATACAAAAGACTAGAGAGAGTAGTTACAAGCAGAGGACAATGGGGCGCTACAGTAATATTATTGTACACTAAAACGCTGCCAGAGGTGGTCCAGGAAGCCGTCGGGTGTATTAAGTGTGTGTACACAGTGTCCCCTGCGTATTGTGCACCCAGGTAACTGTTGTGGTTTCAGATTTAGCTACTCAGAACGAAGTGACCATGTAGCACGGGCTATGGTGAGCCCGTAACCCAGGTAACTTCCGTCGGGATTGTTGTAAGATCGCTGGTAACTTCGGTTACTTCCGAAGGTAGTGACCTTCCGGGAGTGACCGTCCGGGAGTGACGCTCTGAGGTAGTGACCTTCCGCCAGCGACCCGATGGGAGTGCGTGCAAGCAGTTCCCTCCAGTCCACCATCTTGTTTATGTTATGAGCGGCGCTTGACGACCAGCCAATAGTGTGGCTTGAGGTTGTTGAGCGGTAGCCAATCACAGGGCCAGATGTTCACTAGCCCAACCCACACCCGCGTCCGTCTGGTTACTCAACCAATCACAGCTCACCGCGCCGCCCAGGTGAATGGCTTTTTAGATAAATATTTGTAGCGAGTTGGCAGTTTGGGATTTTAGATATATTTAATGACCAAGCATTTAGCAGTAACACAAGTAAAAGAAACAGAGCAGAGCATTACATTTAAACGTTGATGATGACATTAAAAACTTTATTAAACAATATATATGATTTCTTAGTAAAAAAGAGACACATTTCTTCTCAAATATGTACCTCAGTTGCCGCTAAGTTAAAAACAACAGTACTAGCGAAATTCGTATTCAGTTTTCATACATTTGTTTGGTGGACATTATCAAATGAGCGTCTTTTGATCCGAACAGAACATTTGTATAGGCATACAAAAGCAGGCATATACACGCTATACCAAAATAGCCTCCAAATAGCCTCCTCCTTGGAGGTATATCTTTGCCAAAGGTCACTATAATTTTAACTACCACAAACGTTGCCACATTTCTCCTGTACGTGGGACACCCTGGGGGTGTCTCCTGTACGGTGGGACACCCTGGGGGTGTCTCCTGTAGGTGGGGACACCCTGGGGGGTGTCTCCTGTAGGTGGGACACCCTGGGGGTGTCTCCTGTAGGTGGGGACACCCTGGGGGTGTCTCCTGTAAGTGGGACACCCTGGGGGTGTCTCCTGTAGGTGGGGACACCCTGGGGGTGTCTCCTGTACGTGGGACACCCTGGGGGTGTCTCCTGTAGGTGGGACACCCTGGGGGTGTCTCCTATAGGTGGGGACACCCTGGGGGTGTCTCTTGTAGGTGGGACACCCTGGAGGTGTCTCCTGTAGGTGGGACACCCTGGGGTGTGTCTGCTGTAGGTGGGACACCCTGAAGGGGTGTCTCCTGTGTCCTGAGACACCCTGGGGGTGTGTCTCCTGTAGGTGGGACACCCTGGGGGTGTGTCTCCTGTAGGTGGGACACCCTGGGGGTGTGTCTCCTGTAGGTGGGACACCCTGGGGGTGTGTCTCCTGTAGGTGGGACACCCTGGGGGGTGTCTCCTGTAGGTGGGACACTCTGGGGTGTGTCTCCTGTAGGTGGGACACCCTGGGGGTGTGTCTCCTGTAGGTGGGACACCCTGGGGGTGTGTCTCCTGTAGGTGGGACACCCTGGGGGTGTCTCCTGTAGGTTGGACACCCTGGGGGGTGTCTCCTGTAGGTGGGACACCCTGGGTGTGTCTCCTGTAGGTGGGACACCCTGGGGGTGTCTTCTGTAGGTGGGACACCCTGGGGTGCCTCCTGTAGGACGGAAGAGGTGGGGTAAGGTGACGAGAGAGGAAGTGAGGGAGGGTTCACGTAGGGGAAGGAAGAAGGAGGGGGGGGGGGGAAAGAAGAGAAGAGAGAAGAAGTGAAAATCGGTGAAGGTAGGTCACAGGGGAGGTGGGGGAGGGCAGGTCAGGGTACAGGTCACGTGGGGTGAGTGGGAACATGATGGATTGGGTGGGGTCGCATCATCTGGGTGAGACAGCACACAACCTTCCCTATCCCCTATTCCCATCACTTCAATAATACCCTCGACACGGTAGCACACGGTTGGCTACGACTGAACTCGATAGCACGTAAGATATGGATATTGTAGAATATCGCGCAATGCGGTAGCGTGGAAAAAATATATATGTGGGAAACGATGACACTGGAAGAGGGATACAAAGTGACTGAGACACGACATACACACCGTGGAGATCATGGGACAGAGAGGTTAAAGAGGAGAGGGAAGATGGTAAGACACTAGAGGTGAGACACGGTAGGACATGGGCACGTGAGTGGCCGAGACACGGGAGGACATGGGCACGTGAGTGACCAACACACGGGAGGACATGGGGACGTGAGTAGGCCAGACACGCCCCCTACACAAGGAGGATACAGGACGAACAAGAGTCACAGGTGGAGATAAACGTATAGAACATGGCACGCCAAGCCCCATGTACACGTGGAACTGTTAATACCAACGTGGGAGAAATGAACTTGCACAGGCGAACACCAGCAACAAAATTCCAAATGAGACGAACACGATGAGCACCGATAAACATAGGAAGAACACAGTTAGAAAATGGGAGGGGGGGAAATGGCACACAGGCAAGCATAGCGAAGAAGGGAGAGACACAAGTCACAGACAATACTGGTAACACGGAGAACAAGGGCATGGGGGATCATGGGGGACTCGGAGGAGACAATGGACGCCAGAGATATTTTGAACATGGCGATGGTGGACACACACAGGAAGGGGGACGGCGAGGGGGACATTGGGAGGGGAAGAACACGGGGAGGGGGGAAGAGAGCACAAGAAGGATGAGAGGCCACCACAGCACAAGATGGGAGATAACACGGACCAAAACGTGTTTCTCTACTGCTGATGTCGTGCAGCTTCTGCTGTTGCTGCTGAGTACTGCTGCTCCCGTTGTTGTGCTGCTGCTGCTGCTGCTCTCATCATTATAGGCCTATTGGTGCTGGTATTGGTCAGTTGTCTTTCCGGACAGACAAGCTGACTTCAGTCCAGGCTGAACCTGTCAGCATAGATGTTGGCAGAATTAACTCTGAGTTAATAGACAATGTTCTCAAGGATCGTCCATATGGTCCAACATCAATAATCCTTCATACCCAGTCTGGCCGCTGTTAGAACGTGTTCTCACAAGTAGATGTACTACTTGAGAGCTTTGTCTAACACGAGATCTTCAGTTTCAACTTTCTGAAGAGCATATTGGTGAGCCAACCAACTGGCCTAACCAGTCCGGCCACTACCCCAGACCAATACCCCCCCCCACACACACCCGTCATCCTGCAAAGTTGGATGAGACTAGCCCTTAGCGTCTGGTCTCCAGACTTAGACATACAGACACTCTCTTGTATAGATGGAAAGAGGGAGCATGTTAGGTAAACATGATCGTAAGGGAATGATCAACGTGGTGAATTTGTGAAAGAGAATACTCTCAGGCTCTACACTTTGGTAAGGCTGACGTTGGCAGATTAGTAACCTTAAACACAGGAGGAAGGTTGTCCTCGGGAGGTGACACCACTCCAGTACACGATGACTTAACACTGGATTAAAGACATTCTCCTTTAAAAATAAACATAATCTTCCATATAAATCACTAATGCTAACAGTAATGTCCCGAAATGTATAACCACGAGATTAAATTATCTGATTGTGAAGAAAAAATTCAAGTAAAGTGAATATAAAATTAACATAAGAAATTGTATAGTGAAGACGAGACATTCTTGAAGTGAAGAAATGAAAAATATACACAAAAAAGTCATGAAACAATGAATTCAAGTTGGTTAAGTTAATATTTTGAAAATAAATAGAAAACACATTAGTTCGGAATTTGGGTTTCAAATCTATATACCAAATTACAAAGTGCGTTCATAGTAAGTCACAGGAACGTTTCATACAAATAGACCTTTTATTGATACTTTCACTCTTAGGTTCTTAAATCAAGTTGGTCGGGAACGCTATGCATGTTAGTGGCTTTACAAGAATGTAAATAACATCAATGCTACGTACTCTCATATTATATATATATATATATATATATATATATATATATATATATATATATATATATATATATATATATATATATATATATATATATATATATATGCGAACAAGCTTGAATGATCTCCAAGCATATATGCAACTGAAAACTCCACACCCCAGAAGTGATTCAAACCCAGACCGCCAGAAGCACAATGCAACTGGTGTAAATGGTACCTTATCCACTCGACCAACAGTGACCGTACAAAAGACGATGATAGCCGAGGCTATTTGACCACCGTCTCAACGGCACTTTGATGGTAATCTTGGGCATAGTTATTTCATCAAATCGCCTCACTTTGTGGGGCCACGTAAGCAACACAAATGCGAACAAGCTTGAATAGTCTCCAAGCATATATATGCAACTGAAAACTCTACACCCTATAAGTGACTCGAACCCAGACTGTCAGGAGCACAATGCAACTGGTGTATATGGTATCTTATCCACTTGACCATCGGTGACCGTACAAATGGTCAAATAGCCTCGGCTATCATCGTCTTTTGTACGGTCACTGTTGGTCGAGTGGATAAGGTACCATATACACCAGTTACATTGTGCTCCTGGTAGTCTGGGTTCGAGTCACCTCTGGGGTGTGGAGTTTTCAGTTATATATATATATATATATATATATATATATATATATATATATATATATATATATATATATATATATATATATAAATAAGCATGTACCGATATATGATTATACGATGGACCAGTTGCTAGAGCCAGGTGGCACAAGGCATGATAACAGCTCCTCCTAGCTGGCACAATTCACAAAGGAACAATAATACCAATCCTAATGAACGTAACAAAAGGGAGAAGGTAAAAACTCAAGAGAAATCTCTGCGCCAGAGTATTAGTGGAGTGGATGAGGACAAGGAGCTGGGATAGGAGGATAGAGTGAAGGGATGGTGCCCAACCACCTGGATCATCGGGGATTGAACCCCGACCAGTCCAAGAACATGGGTTAGAAAGGGAGGGATAGAGAAAACTAAAGCAGGAGGGAAGTGGAGATGAACGGTCCAGGGTCAGGTCACGTGATGGATCACTCGTGGGTCACGACCCCTGTCCTCGCCTGTGTCACACACCGGAACGCGAGTTTGGGGACGTATACGTGGGTTGTATACCCTATACGTGGGTTGTATATCTTATACGTGGTTTCTATACCTTATACGTGGGTTAGATAACATAAAAGTGGAAAGGGAAAGAGGGCTAGAGAGGTGAGAGGAGGAGAGCTAGAGAGGGGTGAGGGGAGATGTCTCCCATTCTACGCAAATACCTTCTACGATCTGGATTCTTGAGATTGAACAAACATTCCTCTGTTTTCTATTTTATTTCGACGTTTCCTCACAGCGTATCAGTTTCAGGAATATACACACATGGAGGCTGGTGGAGGCTGACTCCATACACAGTTTCAAGTGTAGATATGATAGAGCCCAATAGGCTCAGGAATCTGTACACCTGTTGATTGACGGTTGAGAGGCGGGACCAAAGAGCCAGAGCTCAACCCCCGCAAACACAACTAGGTGAGTACATGTCACAGATAACACGAGTATACCAAAATTACACGCAAGAACATACACACATACATAAGCGTGGGTTTATTTCATCCAAACACATTCTTAGGAATGAGTAGTCCCTACTCATAGAGAGCGACGGAGTATAGGGTGATTGTCGTCTAACGGGAGGTGAGTGTTGTTGAACACGACGGGCATCTTCCCTCTGGCCAGAGGTAAGCCATCAAACAGTTGGATGCTCGACGTTAAATTCATTCGAGTGATAATTACTGGAACTAGCTGGAGAGTGCAAATGGCCTTTGGTAGTCACAGTCTCCCTCGGTCACTGGTGCGTGTAATGATTGTGGCGCCCATCACGACGTCCTGGCCACTCAGGACGGTGTTGTGGCGTCGTGAGAAGGCGTCTCACACTTCATTTGTATGCAGGAGGAATTCAGCAACACCACTTTATAGTGACTTTGTACTCCCACTTCTGCTATAACAACATTCGAAAGTATTCAAGCAAGAACCAGCCCAAGAACCTACACTGTCACCATATAGACTACCAGCACCACACACACACACAAAACCATAACACCACAACGCCCTCCAGTGAAACACAGCACCACCACAACCCTCTCTACCCAACAGCAGCACCAACACAACCCTCTCCACCGCAACACATCAGCACCACAACCATCTCGGCAACGTCAACAGCATCCATCACAACACTGCAACTATTATCATCGCATTGAGTACTACCACAGCTGCAATAACTACCACCATAACCACAATTACTACCATAAAGAGCTATCCCACCACAGTTGATTGAAGATTGATAAGCAGGGATAAAGACTTAAAATTCGACCGCCACATGAACAATTGAGTATATCAATTACCACAACCACAACTCGACCAACAAATAACGAATAAGAGAATGGAACTTGGATCAAAGCGGGCGGCTCGCTCTGGAGTCTGTATCTGTCACTATTAGGAAGTGTGGAGTGTTTGTGGAGGTGGCCGGACTGACGTGGAGGGCCCTCCACCGCCACGACTGCTCCTTGTCCAGGCGGGCTGGGAGGGAGGCAAGAGATACAGAGACACAGAGATACAGAGACACAGAGAGGAGAAGAATTGCAGGCGATGAGTCACAATAACGTGGCTGAAGTATGTTGACCAGACCACACATTAGACGGTGAAGGGACGACGACGTTTCGGTCCGTCCTGGACTAGTCTCAAGTCGATTGAGAATGGTCCAGGACGGAACGAAACGTCGTCGTCCCTTCACCTTCTAGTGTGTGGTCTGGTCAACGGGGGAAGAATTAGTACAGATCGGGTAAAGAAAGAAGGAAGACATTTACCAGATATAAAAGACAAGACCAACAAAGGAATATTGAAATAGCTAGAATAATAAAACAACTCTTGTCTGTTTATTGTGCAACTAAGCAATACTGGATGATAACCTAACGACAATAATGCTCTGACATTAGTGGTTCTAGAATTTTAATAAAAATCAAGTAACAATTATACCAATAACAGCCATACCATTAACAGTAACAGCCATACCATTAACAGTAACAGCCATACCAGTAAGAGTTAGAAATGCAAATGCCACCTGTATAAACAGCAGAACCAATAATAAAACCTGTATCAGTAACAACTGTATTAATAACAACACGATTAACACCAGTACCAATAGTACTAGTACCAATATCAACACCTGTGCCAATATCAACACCTGTGTCAATATCAACACCTGCAGGAATTCCCAAGTCAATAACTATGATCTGCATCACTGTATAGAGAAATGAGTTACATTGGATGTCTCCAATCACACTCACAATCAGGGACCTTTTTTCCCTCCCACACCAATCCTACCTCCTTCCTCACTGTCCCTTCTCTTACCAAACTACCTCCTCACCGTCCCTTCCCCCCTGTCATTCTCACTATCCCTCTCAGTTCCTCACTCCCTCATCACCATGCCCTTTTAACCCTTCTGCATTTTTTCAACTTGAAACTTAACCCTCTCGAAGTCGATTAATTTCTGTTGTTTTGACTTGTCGATCAACCAAGAGGTGGTAGTGATGACGGAGGAAGGGAAGGGGAGAAAGAGGGAGAGGGTAGAGGGAGAGGGGAGGGAGAGGAAGGGTGACAGGGTAGGAAGAGACCTGGGTGGAACCCTCCACCATCCTCTCCACACACGCCCCTTTAACTCTGCCAATTCATGGCCCCCCTTATCCATACCCCACAGAGACTCCCTCGACACACTGGCATCATTAATCTCCTGTTGTACAAATGACCTGAAATTGCGCGCGAATGAGTTTCACCTCAACAGAGACCACACCCATTCTCTCACAGGCCACGCCCCCCTTCCCGAAACTACAACCTTTTTTGCACCGTGCAGTCATCACTTCCCCAAGAATATTTCACCCTTTCACATACCACTTCTCCCTCTCACAGACCACTTCTCCCTCTCACAGACCACTTCTCCCTCTCACAGACCACTTCTCCCTCTCACAGACCACTTCTCCCTCTCACAGACCACTTCTTCCTCTCACAGACTACATATAATCTTTTTGAGATCACTCTATTCTTTCATATACATTTTCCTCTTCAACGGATCCTGTAGTTCAACCTATTAACCAGTTTCGATAGTTCTACTCCCACATTGGAGGTCAGGAGTAGACGCCAGGATGCCTGGCCAGGAACCTGGCGTCTTGGCATGACTGTTGCTTGCATCGCTCCACAAGTCCACATATCCATTACATACAACTTAACTGATCCGGCACTTTATGGACGAATGTTTCCACATCCCTTTTGAACATTTAGACATATTCAAAAAAATATTTCTTAGATTTTATTGGCAGGAGGATGAAAGGTCTCGAGTCTCTGATGCTCATGCAGTGTTCTTTGGTTATGACGATGACAATTCTGCTTTTCTCTGTAACCATTCTGCATTTCCTTCCATAAGTTTGCTCCAATAAATTTTGTACTTATTGTGCATGCTTGGGACCCGACCATCGAGTACCTTCCACTAGTACGCGTAGGATGTACTTTGAACGACGTAGGATGCACTTTGGACGACGTAGGATGCATCTTCATCTTTCACAGAAAAGATGATAACTTGGTGTCTGTTTCCCATCGTCGAGGACAAGATGCCTGTTAGGCTTATCGAGGTTAGCCCCTCTGAGCCAATTACTGCCTTTCCTCAGTAGCCAACCCACATTACTTACTCAAGTCTTGAAGCGAAGAAATCGCGATAAGTGGATAAAAGTTAAGATAAAACAAAATAAAAAAGTGTTGAAGATAAAACGTGTTGCCAATCAAAACGACGTGTTTGAACAACAGAGAGAGAGAGAGAGAGAGAGAGAGAGAGAGAGAGAGAGAGAGAGAGAGAGAGAGAGAGAGAGAGAGAGAGAGAGAGAGAGTGAGTGAGTGAGTGAGTGAGAGGGAGAGGGAGAGAGAGAGAGGGAGAGTGAATGAGAGTGAGAGAGAGGGAGAGAGTGAATGAGAGAGAGAGGGAGAGAAAGAGAGAGAGAGAGAGAGAGAGAGAGAGAGAGAGAGAGAGAGAGAGAGAGAGAGAGAGAGAGAGAGAGAGAGAGAGAGAGAGAGAGAGAGAGAGAGAGGGTGAAGGATCCTTCTGAAGATGTATTATTAAATATGAAAGTACTTAAGGAAATTCATGTTTCAATTTTTCCTTCAATTTTTCAATATAAATAAAATATATATATATATATATATATATATATATATATATATATATATATATATTTATATATGTATATATATATATATATATATATATATATATATATATATATATATATATATATATATATATATATATATATATATAACAGCCAATAACCTAAGAATAAAATTGCCTCTTGCACTTATTGGCAGGGAATTTCGGCGGCCTGTAAAAGAGGACGAGGAAGTGTTGACGTCCCGGTTTATATTAAGAAAATATTTTCCCAGCCTTTGCTATATCAACACCGACATTTATTAATGTATTGAGCGTGTTTTGAACACTTTTTCTCTCCAGTATCTGACAATACACAATAACAAAAAAAGGCTTGTGTCGTTGAAGCCAGATTGTTGTACCATTGAAACTCCCGAACTAAAAAGGTGATTACAAGTAGCAAACAGGGCATCCCTCACGAGGATGGCAACACTGCGGCTCAGCTGGACACACTGTTGCCAACACTCTTCCATATCTTCACCACCTTGAGGATAGATCTTACTGTAGCCGCAAGATCTGGCTTCCTGCATACAAGTGGACCATTACCGGACATCAAGCGGCAGACAATAAAGACAAACCTTAAGATAAAAGAGGAAACTAAAGTGAGAGGAGAGAGAGAGAGAGAGAGTGTGTGTAGGCGTGTGAGAAGGGCCGCCCAGTCCTCTCTCTCTCTCCCTTGAGACTCTTCCATCAAACGCATCGACAGACTCTCTCACAAGGCCCCGCCGCCCGCCACCCCGCACACCCACACCGATATACACCCACTTATTCCTACACCCGTACGGTTAAACACACATTTGTTACACTCGACTCACTCTCATACACAGATATCATGACTTTTACACCGCTGAGAACCTATTAATATCAGCAGCTTTAAAGGTATCTGGACATTCCTCCCTCCGGCTGGCGTCATTAATACTGGTAGATCGTCTTATATTATATATATAATAATGTAAATTTATTTAGAAAATATATATGAAGTGAATACCTAACTATAAATCTTCTGAAGGTTGCTTAAACTTATCATTATTATTTGTCATTGTTCTTGAAAGTATCGACTTGTAATTTCCTCCTCGTCTGACCCCGGAACAATGCGATGCTCATCTTTGTGGAGAAATATGAAAACAAATCGACTGTTCGCGTGTCACAGCGACTATTCGTATTTTATGTATAACCACAGGAAACATGATTGGTGTGATATCAGCTTGGTTGTAACACCAGGCTAGCAGAGTGGCTGTAACACCAGGCTAGCAGAGTGGCTGTAACCCCCTCTTCCCCTTCGCCACGATGCAACCCACAACAGTCGTCTGACACCCAGGTACATATGTAATGCTAGATGATCAGAGGCATCAGGAATAAGGAAACGTGCCCAGGAATCGATTCCTGAACCTTTCGTTCATGATCCTTCTGCGCTGACCTATAGATGAAGTCTAGCTACAACATGCCACCAACACCACCACCAGTGATCAGGAAATGAGCCAGGAGGAACATTCACAAACGTGACGTCCCAAGACGCGTCCCAAGACAGCGACCGCTCTGAAGACCCTCAAGAATGACCATCCTTAGACCCAATCAGCACTCAAAGTACAAAACAATTAAAATGTGAGAAGCAAGCAAGCTAACGTCCATTAGGAGGTAGAAGACAACCAAGCCAACACAAGAGGGCTCCCAGATACGTCTACCAACACTGGCTTAAACTCTTACTTCATATGCAGACGAGGAGTCACAATAACGTGGCTGAAATATGTTGACCAAACCACACACTAGAAAGTGAAGGGACGACGACGTTTCGGTCCGTCTTGGACCATTCTCAAGTCGGTTATCACAATCGACTTGAGAATGGTCCAGGACGGACCGAAACGTCGTCGTCCCTTCACTTTTTAGTGTGTGGTCTGGTCAACTGTTACTTCATCAGCAGCTGTCCTCCACCTCCTTCAGATAACAACATTAGCCTTGCATAAAGCCACCAACACAGGCCAAAAACGGCCACACTAGCGGCGGCCCCTTTTCAATTCACAACACCAAACACAACAAACTCCAAACCCGTAGCGGGTCATTATAAAATTTACACCCCTCTCATATTTATTCCATCCTTCCATTTTCAATTTTCTTCACCCTAACCCTCCCCTCCCTGTCAAAACCTTTGTCAGAGAACGAATAAACATCCAGCCACATCGGGAGTTAAACATCGCCCTCTTTCACTGGATCTGTGGTACTAATTCTAGCTCCAAGAATAAGCTGACTAGTAAGTGGTGTCCTGGCCATGCACCTGGAGCTGCAGGTCCTCGCTGACGACCAGACCATGAAGGCACACACGTCTTGTATATCCTCAACAAGACAAGAACAATACAAGTCATGAGTACAAGCTAAAATAACTAGATTGAAACAATAATTCGCCACAACATCACAAGCCACAGTAGTGAGGCTGGAACAAATAAAGCCTGAAGCCACATGGAAGAAACGAGGTTAAGGTTCGTCCAGGACCCATTGTCTCGACCTGATAATGATCCAGGACGCACCAAAACATTGACACTTTAACCGTCTCTGCCGTTCGGGTTTAGGATTTATTTAATAACACAGGTACACATGCATAGTTCAGGAGGCAATACTGAGCATGATGCTGGGGATTCTTTAGGTCGTCAACTAACCTTTTCAGGATGCAACCCACAACAGTCGTCTAACGCCTGAGAATCTATTTACTACTATGTTAACAGAGACATCGGGTGTAAGGAAACGTGGCTGAATGTCTCGTTCTGCGTAGGAAGCGAACCCGGATCCCTAAGGTTATGATACGACTGATCTGGGCGCTCACTGTGTAGTACGTGCGCTCAAGAACAAAACATTGATGACATTCATTGGTGATGGAGTTTGAAGTAATGATGTACTGAGACAAGAAAGCTCTCAAAGTAACATTTTGAGCTCCGTTAGTGATCCGGGTCCACAAGCGCCAAGTACACAGGGTGTGACTGGAGATTTCCAGTGACACTTCTTTGGGTGTATATAAAATGTGGCTTAATAAATGGTGAATATATATCAATAGTCGGTATTAATTTGTCCTTTACAGGTGTCAAGCTAGTCCTTGATAATGATTTATCAGGTGACAGCAGAAGGAGGACCCTTGACTCTATTATCATATCTAATCCTCAGGTGAACTTGGAACGGAGACAAAAGAAGTGTTCAAATACTCTGCCGGTGACGTAACCAGCTCCCAAGGTTTCTTTATTTACATGGAATCTCCTGCTATCTACATCAGGAATTGAGAGTTACACATAAAAAGCTGTAATGCAAGATGTTGCGGATCTCGCTAGGATTAGACAGCTTAAATTATTTAATTGTCTATAAAAACAGGATCTATGGAATAATTTATTTAAATACTGTTCTCACCAGGTGTAGATCAACAGGGTTCCCTCCGACTGTTGTGTGGGGAACAATAACCCGGGTTGTCACACAACCCAGAGGTTGTGTGACACACACAACCGGATTAACTCTGTGCAACTCTGTCACACAACCTCTGACATTCGTTCATGGCAAACAAAATACAAACTATTGAATGTAGTTTTTCCCACTGAAGATAACCTAAAGTTATCCAGACAGAATATGACGGTAATAGCTTCATATCAACATATTTCAATTAATTTTGAAGTGAGTCTTTAGTCAAATACTCATAAACTGCTCCTTGTTAGCTCGGAAGTCAGGAGATAACAGTGGCCGAGGCGAGCGTGTCTGAACCAGGGGATCAAGCGCTTGTGTTGACCGCTGCTCCATGAAGGTCCTTGGCTCATCATTTCATGGGCCCCTTTTGAAAAGCAGAAAGGCGAGGGGAAAATGCCTAAAATGCGCTAACCCACCTCTCAGTCCCATCACTATATCAAGTAACATCAGAGTACGAAAATATCGAACCTACCTTTTTCCCATTCACTACCAGCCCGATAACCCATTTCTCCTCCCTTACCAATGCACATAACCCCCTACCCTCCAACACCAATTCAGACCCCTCAACAATGTACAAATCCACCGAGGTCCACTTAACACAGCAGTTTACCTACAATTACCCACCAACAAACCATCTCATTCAATTGTCCCAGCCAAAACCCTAGCCCCAGATCTTAACGACCCTCTTTCCAGCCACCACCAACCTCCTCCCCAACCCGCTTCAACCCCCCCCCCAGGCCCCATCACCCCCCTCCCCCATTCAAGCCCCAACACCTACCTTCCCAGCCCCAACAAACTTACTACCCAAGACTAAAGCAAATTACCGGCTGTGTTGACCTTTTTTCAAGACAGGACGAGGAACGATGCCGAGCGCGAGAGGTCAACCCAGGTCGCTTCAAAGGCCGACGTGTCAGAGGTGATGACGGATGGGAACAGTAATGGGGGTCATTAATGCAATGACCTCGCATTCGGTAGGGGGGGGTGTAGGACGTGACCTGACCTCCTCGCCAGGGAGGGCAGGAAGCAGAAGAGTCCCCCCTCCCCCAGCAGCAGGTCCTACGTCTGCTGGCTGTGCACTTGGCAGTTGAATAGTTCTTTGTGTTGCCAAGATGGTCGCTCGTCAGAGCCACATCTCCAGCACCGAACATGCAAATGAAGGTTATTCTGGCGAGTGGTACCTCTGTGTGTGGGCAGGACACCGGCGACACGCCATGCTCTCACAGAGTCTAAGTCTGAATGTTTGTATGCATATGTATCCACGTAGAGCATGTGTATATCTATTTAGATGTGCATATGTATCCACGTAGAGCATGTGTATATCTATTTAGATGTGCATATGTATCCACGTAGAACATGTGTATATCTATTTAGATGTGCATATGTATCCACGTAGAGCATATGTATATGCAATTATATGTACGTATGTATTTGGGTAACTTATGTACTGTAGTTACACCTTTATTGCGTGGTCACACCACATAATAACACCATTCGTTACCCTATATATAGAAACCTTACCTTATATGGAAACAGGGTATATCAACTACTGGTCGGCTGGGATAGTAAGCTGGTAGATGGGATGACGTACCTAATTTACACCCAAGCTTGTTTCAGGAAAATGATACTGTACTATGGTGTCGGGTCTGGGGGTTACAGGGAATAACATCTTGAATTCCTGTACGTCTTATAAAGGTGACAAAAGTATAGCTCTTTCTCTCTCACCGTGGAGCCTGACAGCTGAGTGGACAGCACTTCAGATTCGTAGTCTTGAGGTTCCGGGTTCGATCCCAGGTGGAGGCGGAAACAAATAAGCAGAGTTTCTTTCATCCTGATGCTCCTGTTATCTAGCAGTAAATAGGTTCCCAGGAGCTAGGCAGCTGCTACGGGCTGCTTCCTTGGGGGGTGTGTAACAAAAAAGGAGGCCTGATCGAGGACCGGGCCGCAGGGACGCTAAGCCCTGGAATCGTCTCAAGATAACCTCAAGATAAGATAACCATCTTTCATTGTGTCACTGTACTGTCTCCGTTGGCCTACACTGTCTACACTGCTCCTTACAAGTACACACGGTATCACCGGCTACAGTGTAGTACACAGGATAAAGACTCCGAACACTTTCATAGCGAGTACTGTCAATGTTCACCTGCAAGATGTTGACACCATCCCGCGGCCCACTCAGCAATGTACAGGCTGATGACCGCAGCTCAGATTACTCGGGCCAGTAATTACTGTGCGTCAGCAGTTGACTGTTGTCAGGGTGTCCACCTGTTGTCAGGGTGTCCACCTGTTGTCAGGGTGTCCACCTGTTGTCAAGGTGTCCACCTGTTGTCAGGGTGTCCACCTGTTGTCAGGGTGTCCACCTGTTGTCAAGGTGTCCACCTGTTGTCAGGGTGTCCCACCTGTTGTCAGGGTGTCCACCTGTTGTCAGGGTGTCCACCTGTTGTCAAGGTGTCCACCTGTTGTCAGGGTGTCCCACCTGTTGTCAGGGTGTCCCACCTGTTGTCAAGGTGTCCACCTGTTGTCAGGGTGTCCACCTGTTGTCAAGGTGTCCACCTGTTGTCAGGGTGTCCACCTGTTGTCAGGGTGTCCACCTGTTGTCAAGGTGTCCACCTGTTGTCAGGGTGTCCCACCTGTTGTCAGGGTGTCCACCTGTTGTCAGGGTGTCCACCTGTTGTCAAGGTGTCCCACCTGTTGTCAGGGAGTCCACCTGTTGTCAGGGTGTCCACCTGTTGTCAAGGTGTCCACCTGTTGTCACGTGTCCACCTGTTGTCAGCGTGTCCACCTGTTGTCAGGGTGCCCACCTGTTGTCAGGGTGTCCTCCTGTTTTACTGTCAAAACGTCAATATTGCGGCGTTTTAATTTGTAACAATAAGCCTCATTTAAACAGGTAGGTCTATTCCGTAAAAAATGCAACGTATTTGGTGAGAGTTCAAGCCTGTGTACTGAACAATATCACCAAGAACACTGATAACAACACCAGAACATTATGAAGAACAAGAACAATACCTGAAAGAGAAGATAATGGTTCTGCACAATACTGAATTTTACAATAATATCTCTTATTGTAAATCGTCCTCTACTTCAGGTTCATGTGAGACATGTTTTCATGTGCCCCTGTGTGCCGCTACACGCACATGTGTGACGCTACACGCACATGTGTGACGCTACACGCACATGTGTGACGCAACACGCACCTGTTTTGGTGCAGCTTTAGAAAAGCAGGAGAGAGAGAGAGAGAGAGAGAGAGAGAGAGAGAGAGAGAGAGAGAGAGAGAGAGAGAGAGAGAGAGAGAGAGAGAGAGAGAGAGAGAGAGAGAAAGAGAGAGAGAGAGAGAGAGAGAGAGAGAGAGAGAGAGAGAGAGAGAGAGAAAGAGAGAGAGAGAGAGAGAGAGAGAGAGAGAGAGAGAGAGAGAGAGAGAGAAAGAGAAAGAGAAAGAGAGAGAGAGAGAGAGAAATCAGCATCTATCACTGGTCTAAACTGGCATCTGATCAGACTCACTTCTCAAACTACTTATAACATAAGAACATTAGAATCAAAGATACTACAGAAGGCCTATTGTCCCATACGAGTCAGCTCCTATTTACATCCACCCAAATTCATTCACATATGTCTAACCTACGGTTGAAACAATCAATCAAATCCAAGTCTAATCAATCTAGCTGGAGACCCACTATGACGTTTTATTGTGCAGCTGCCAACCCACCAGTTGCCCTTGACAGCACAGACGCCCACAGGTGTTCTGAAAGTTGATAATTGATAACAGTTATTTAGAAGCTACTTAGAATCTTTCAGAATCTTGGGTCTTGAGTTCTTTAAGTACTTGTAGTGTTCTGATGTCTCCATTATGTTTCAGGATATGTCATTTCCCATTTCACCTCCAAATCCCTCTTTAATTTCATAACCTCCTTCACCTTTATATTCCCCTGCACTTTCATCTTCTCAGTTCGCCTTCATCTCCCTTTTTATTCTCTTCTCCGATCTCAGGTTTCCCAATATTATTTCAGAACTCTTCCTTTTACTTCAACTCACCTCTGCCTCCACCTGCCCTTTCCACCTCCACTATATAATTCCACACACAATTTCTCCTTCAAATTACAGCTTTTCCTTTCATCTTAATTTACCTATTACATCTCTCTTTCCTCCACCAAATCCCATTCCACCGCCATCTACATATCCCTTCCACGTCAACCTAACCCTTCCACATCTTACACTCTCGGTTCTATCTTCCCTCTATCCTTCCCCGTCTCCTGTCTCCCCCAAGAGCCCGTCAGTTGAAGTAAGACAAGACAGAAGCAGCGGTGTGACCTGTGCTGACCTCGTCTCTGTGACGTCACACGACCCTGATGGATTAGTCGGAAGCTGATGCCCGCCTGCAACCCTGGGGGTCAGGACCGTGTGTGGGTGAGGGGTGAGGGAGGAGACCAGAGTCAGGGCCGTGTGTGGGTGAGGGGTGAGGGAGGAGACCAGAGTCAGGGCTATCTCCTCTATTTTCCCTCAGTATCCTCTACGTTGTGTGGTAGAGACTGTGTGTGTGTGTGTGCACGAGTCTCTAAGTGTACTTGTGTGTGTATATGTCTCTGTGTGTGTATTTACCTAGTTTTCAGTTCACACAGACATGAAGTAACATACTAGCGGTGTGTGCGACTGTGTATGTGCATATATGGGTGTATATTGTCGCACGAGAGACAACCTGGACCCACTGCTGGTGTGCTGGAGCCAGATCAAATATATACTATCAATGAAAAAAATTATTGTTTGACGAGAGGTATGGGAGAGGATAAACGGAAGGGGAGACTTAGAATGGTGGGAGAGAGAAAGGGGAACTAAGTGTGGAGAGGTTTCAGGGAAGATAAGTAGTAAAAAAAGATGGGAAATTGGAGTAAGGGAAGGAATGAGAGTGGTGGAAAGAAATGGAGGGAGGGAAAGACGTATTGGAAATAATAAGGGATAGGAAGTGTGGGGATAGGAAGTGAATGGGTGAAGGGAAATAGAAGGAGCCATGCAGTGAAGGGGAAAGGGGCGTAAGGAAACAAAGTAGAAGGGGAGAGGGAGGCGAGGGAAGAGAAGTTAGGCGTTACGCTTAAGAATGGATGGTACTAAGGGTTGTATGTACCGCACCTTTCCCCTACCCTCTCTCCCATGCTCACATCCTCAGAGTGAGCAAAACATGCACTCATCCATCCTGGCCTGTCAGTACTCACCCATCCCCCACCACCACCACCACTTCCCCCGGTATGCAAGACTCACTCAATTACTGTAGGGAAGACGGGGAAAGGGGGTTAGAGTAGCAGAGAGGAGGAGGAAAGGGAAAGCAGACAGCAAGGGAATGGGTGGAATTCACATGTTTGCTCCCCCTTCCACTTTTGTTTGTCGCCATCTTCGCTGTCTTGACCTATCGTCCCAACTTAGTAAGCTATAGTTCTGCTTCGTTCTCTATATTCCCCCCCTCACATTTAAGGAATTGTCCCATTCTACTATTTACAGAAGGTTGTCCCACTCTACTATTTACAGAAGGTCTTATATTGGTCGACCTTCGTCACGGACTCAGAGGGTCGTCGGGGCTGCAAGGTAAGTTTTCAGCGACTCGTAAACAATGCCACGTGCTTCCTCTTGCACTCTCCCGCTTGCTTACTCTGGTACTTTGTTACTGACAAGTTATCACGGCGCTGGAACCAATCGTTTTGCCGTTTGCCTTTCCATTGGAGACATTCGGCGCCGTGGAGAGGGGGGACCTGATCATCAGTATCAGCTCTAATATCAGCCCTAACCTCAGCCTTAACCTCAACCCTGCCTTCAGACCTGATCTCAAGCCCTAGCCTCAATCCCTAGCTTCAGCCCTGACCTTAGCCATGCCTAAAGACCTGACGTCAACCTCAACCTCAGCCCTGAATTCAGCCTTGGCCTCAGCCCTGACCTCCGAGATACGAGAGAGACGAATCAGGTCCAGAAGCCGAAGAGATGAACAAGAGATGCGAGGATAAAGGGACATATTTAACGAATATAAGAGACGACAGAGTTAATCAACGAGACAACGTTTGGGATTCAGAATAAAGTAAAATCTTGGAGAAACCGAAACAAACAGGAGAGATAGTGAAGAACAGAAGAAACAAGATTGAAAAACACATGAAAGACACGTGTGACAAAGCTTGGAGAGATGAGTTATGAAAAACATTAATACAAAATAAATCAAATGAGAGAGAGAGAGAGAGAGAGAGAGAGAGAGAGAGAGAGAGAGAGAGAGAGAGAGAGAGAGAGAGAGAGAGAGAGAGAGAGAGAGAGAGAGTGAGAGAGAGTGTGGGGGGGAAGAGACAAAAGGGAACTATGGGAGGGATGGTGTTGGTGACGTCATTGATGGATCACCACAAGATGGCGGACGCGTGCCAGTCTGGGTCAGATCAGGTCAACAGGGCGAGGTCACGATGTGTGTGTGTGTGTGTGTGTGTGTGTGTGTGTGTGTGTGTGTGTGTGTGTGTGTGCTCACCTTATCTACCCGTGATGCAGCAAAGTGTAAGGGCAGAGGGCAAAAGAGGTAAGTGGAGAAAGGTGCCAGTGGGGTAGTAGAAGGCGTGAGAGGGAGAAAAGAATGGGGTGGCGGAAGGAGAGGGGAAGATGAAGGGGGTTGGGGGGGGGAGGATGGGAAAGGAGGGGGAAGGGTTTGGTTGGGATGGACACTAGCGGGCAGCATTGACAGTGAGATGAGTGATGAGGTTTTTCATTAGCAGCTGGCTACTATCCCTTCCCCCAACATCCCCCCCCTTCCCAGTCACCCCCCCCCCTTCTACCCCACCCCCGCCTCCCCCCCTTCCCAGCCACCCCAACCTCCCCGCCCCTACCACACTACCACTATAAACCTTACATGTATGTCCATCGTCGTCCTTATCACTACTCACTCACGTAACGCCGTGCATCACATGGAGTGCATTTTTCAGGACTGGCAGAAAGTCTTTGACATAGATGAGGCTAATTTACTAACTGGACAAACGGCTGAGGTTATTTGATTGAAGGTCTGATACTGACTTGCCAAAACCAACCACTATTATTGTTACAAACCTGGTCCTACTTTAATGAATATGTTCATATGATGACATATCAAAGGTGAAAGGAATATTACATTTTTTTGCCAGCTATCAAACGACAGATTTGAAAGCTCAAAACAGGTCATTCAAGGGTAGTGAACATTAACTTTTACAGTGCATCATGCAGGCGTTTGTTACTTCTGACTGCTGTACAAACATGAACAACAGGCGGGAGGGAGGAAATTATCAGGGGGGAAAGCGCCAATCCACTACGATTATATGGCACTGGAAGGGGTCAGGATAAGGATTTAGGATGGGATGGCGGGAAAGGAATGGTGCCCAACCACTAGGACTGTCGGTGAATGAACGCCGACCTGCATAAAGCAAAACCGTCGCTCTGCCATCCACCCCAAGTGGGTGGGCAACAGCAGGCAGTAATAACAAGAAAATAATACAATAATACAAAATAAATCAAATGAGAGAGAGAGAGAGAGAGAGAGAGAGAGAGAGAGAGAGAGAGAGAGAGAGAGAGAGAGAGAGAGAGAGAGAGAGAGAGAGAGAGAGAGAGAGAGAGAGAGAGAGACATAAAATAGAGGGGAATTGACAACGTGGTAGAGAAGCAAAAATTTTAAGAATAAAAACAATATAACTAAAAAACATGGTTGGATTTAAAGACAATGATAAGGCACAAAGATGTGACAAAATATTCATTTAGCGTAAGAGTAATAGGAATCTAAATGACAGACGAGTAAGAAGTAGAAGATAACACCATTCACAATTTTAAAGGTTTAAAGATTAGATAGGAGACAATTAGATCTGAGGTCATTACATTAGACGTTCAGTGGTTGGACAGGCGAGGTTCGAAAGCTGAAGCTCGATCATGCTACACAAATTGATGATCTTTCTCACACACACACACACACACACACACACACCTAACTGTGCGCAAGCACAATTAGGTGAGTACACACACACACACACACACCTAACTGTGCGCAAGCACAATTAGGTGAGTACACACACACACACACACACACACACACACACACACACACACACACACACCTGATCCCAACGGTGACCAGCTCACAACGACCACTGTGATGACATGAAAAATGAAAACAATGACGACGATGAACCTCGTCATCATTGTTTTCGAGGACAAATGACGAGGTTCTCGTCACTTGTCTGACGAGGACAGTGATGAGCACGGCAGCAGAAGCAAGTGGAGGAAGGTAGAGGGACAGGCGGCGGCGACAAAGGGTTGAGTGATTCATTACTGCTTATCGTAGTAATACTGATTAATCCGGCGTCGATCACCGTGATTGGCACCCCGACACGATACCTCTACCTCCCCCTCTACGTGACCCCTTCTCCAGTCTCCGCTCCTCATTACCCCGCTCCTGGCCTACACCCCGTCCAGGCCTATGGTGCCCTTCCTCACTGGTCTGGGTGTGTGCTCACTTACATGTGCTTGGTGGTGACCGAACTCCAATTCTGCTATTTTAATCTGTCGGCTTCCACAGTGGATTTCGACCCTCGGATCTTCCCGGTGCTAAAATCTTCGTCGTTTCTGTCTCTTTTTATTTTCGTATCTTACAGTATTCCTTTACTCCTTCTCACTGGATGTCGTGTTTCTGTCACCTTCCATTCAAAGATTCGTCCCGTCTCACCAACTTCTGCTATCCATGTTTCTTCTCTACGCCCCGACTCATATCCATAATCATATCCTACCTCATCCTCTTCCTCTCATCCTCCAGCCCCTCTCTAAGTTTTCTTTTCTTCCAACACCATCACGCACTTTGACTTACCCCATCAGTCCTTACCTTTAGATAGTCACCTTACAACTACGCCCTTTGTAACCACTCTTGTAATGACTGAAATCTTGAAAGTGATTTCCCATTTTTTAATTATTTCCTGACTTTTTGAGCCCATATACAGTCTTGTCTTCATGGGAATCTCGAATAAAATCTTCTGGTCCACGAGTGAAGGCTGTCCCCATATATTTACCATTGTAAACCTCCTCCTGCTGGTACAAGCAGGAACCAAGACTCACAATACCTATAGAGTGTACCAGGAAGAGGCGTGCAGCTGGTGTGAAGCACTCTACTAAGAGGAATGGACTGTCAGCGCCCACTCGACAACGGGACCATAACGACAGCATGATAGGTGGAAGCCGAGTACCTAAATGAGCCACAGAGACATTAGAAATAACTTTTTCAGCGCCAGAATAGTTAATAAATGGAATACATTAGGATATGAAGTGATGGAGGCTGACTCCATACACAGTTTCAAATGCACATATGATTGAGTCCAATAAGGTCAGGAACCTATGCACCAATTTATTGACAGTTGAAAAGCGGAACCAAAAAGCCAAAGCTCAACCCCCGCAATCATAAGTATGCGAGAACATCAACACAGCTCCCAGATCCACCCATACCACCATAGTACGAAGATCTCTTTGTAACAAACACATCATTCAAACACCTAGAAGCCAACCCGAGCATCCACAGGATCAGCAACAGGAGAGCAGACCTCTTCGTTCATTACCACTCCACCCAGACACCAGATGAATCTCCTCCACTGATCAATATCACTTCATGACAGCTCACCGCCCATACTTAGTATATTATCTAACTCTTTGTCACAGGGAGATTAATTAACTTGCTGAGGGAGCTGTATCGGCCGCCATTGAGCATGAACTCACGTACCTGTCCTCTTACCGGCGATTCACACCTGGTCATAAATTGTGATTAATAATGAGCGGTTACAGCATAGATAACCATGCATGCGTGCGTGTGTGTGTGTGTGTGTGTGTGTGTGTGTGTGTGTGTGTGTGTGTGTGTGTGTGTGTGTGTGTGTGTGTGTGTGTGTGTGTGTGTGTTTAAGCCTACGTGTAATTACGATTTTTGCTTCTAAAACATGTTAAAATATACACAAGAAAGTGCTCAAACATATACCGTTTCTCTTTCCTTTGTTTTTTATCCGTTTATCACATTCTTCCTCGCGTGTTGTCTCCCGTGACCTACACACATGTATACTTGTGTAGATATGACAGAGCCCGATAGGCTCAGGAATCTGTACACCTGTTGATTGACGGTTGAGAGGCGGGACCAAAGAGCCAGAGCTCAACCCCCGCAAACACAACTAGGTGAGTACAACTAGGTGAGTACTTGGCGAGGAGAACGACAATGCGCGTACCTGCGCGAACACAGGTTAAATCAACATATCCTAAGAGGGAGACACACTTCCTTAAAGCTCCATTTATTGTAGAATGTCGTCAACCTGTCTGAGCGTTTACATATCTTTTAATTAATGCATTGAAGCAGCTTAATACCCATTTCAAGCAAGAATCAAAGTCTCAGGAGCATTTCTCGCTTAACCACATCAAGATAACACACACATCAACACAGGAGTTCCTCAATATTTGTCGTGGTCTGACGTGAGGTATAAACCCATCACTCTGATGCAGAGCTGGCGAAAAGTGAGCAAGATAGCGGCGGCCGAGTAGCGTTTGATCCCCCTGCAGTCTAGATAAGAGGATTACACACCACGATTATGAGATCCCCTGCACTCGATTTGATATCGTGATATTTACTAATTTAGCGCGATGAAATTTTATATTTTGGTGGCGTTGTTGGCTGCGCGTTATAAGAATTTTACAGTGTCAGGGCTCTCAGGTTGATTATCAGTCCCACATAACTGAGGTCACTGTATGTTTACACGGTAATTCAATTATTTACACCTCAAATTTGGATTCCTCATTCTCAACATAATGAATTATGAATTATGAAGCGAGATATCTATCCCTAAAAAAACCTCTTTTACATTACGAGTGAGAGACGACGCCTGAGACAAACTGCTCCCAAGTGGGAATATCTTGGGTATGATAGTGTGAAGTGATAACTACTCCGTTATAGTCACGGAATAGTTATCACAGTAACAAGGTTATCGCGAATAACCGAACTCAATTACGGGCTCGCCATAGCCCGTGCTACATGGACATTTCGTTCTGAGTAGCTAAATCTAAAACAATAATAACATCCGTTATAGTGGATCTGACCTAGTGAACGTGACCCCTGGGTTAGCTTAACCTAGTGAACGTGACCCCTGGGTTAGCTTGACCTAGTGAACGTGATCAGCCCATCACCAAGGTCGTAGATAGGTGATGGCCTCCTCCTAGCTACTCTTAGCCTATGACCCACTCTGTAGGTCTGCTACAGAGTGGGTCATAGAGTGGGTGTGGTGTGGTGGAGAGAGAGTGTGGTGCTGGTGTGGTGGAGAGCGGGTGTAGAGCGGGTGTGGTGTGGTGGAGAGCGGGTGTGGTGTGGTGGAGAGCGGGTGTGGTGCGGGTGTAGAGTAGGTGTGGTGTGGTGCGGGTGTAGAGTAGGTGTGGTGTTTGTTGTGATAGTGTAGCGGGGTTTGGTCACCATCTAAAATCTAGGTCGATAATTGAGATAAAACCAGATCAGCTTAACAGATAAAGATTACAAACTTTCAATTATATTCAATGAGTCAAGACCACATTTACCCACTTGACAGGTGAAGAGGTTGACAGCTACTAGAGTAGTGGTGACAGGTGAAGGGGTTGACAGCTACTAGAGTAGTGGTGACAGGTGAAGGGGTTAACAGCTACCAGAGTAGTGGTGACAAGTGAAGGGGGTTGACAGCTACCATATAAAATAATGGAATGGATGAAAAGTTTGTTTATTAATTCAAGGGGGAAGGTAACAGTTAACTTTAAAATATATTTTGAAGCAAAATACCTGATCAAAAGTTTTGATATTTTTCAGATTAATTATTATTAAATGGTTATTCTAGGGTATCGAGTTATGTAATAATTAATATAAAGTAATTTGTATTCATCTTAGCACTCCATGTACTCCCATATCATAAATTCAATAAATAAAGGCAATTATCAACACATCTAACGTCACCTAATGACCTCACCAACACCCTGGTGACGTGATCAATACTCACGTGACGAAATCAACTCGACGTCACCAATAAACATTAACGAGATTCAGTCACATCGTACTTGTGTAAAGGAGGAAATGTATATGTTTATCTCTCAGAATGTTCGGTAATACGTTTATTGCTTGTGATGTGTGTATGTATGTATTAACACGTTGTACTGAACGGGGTGAGAATAGCTTGAGCTACCTCATCCCTTTGTGTGTATTTTACCTCAATAAACGTATTTCAATTTCAATTCAATTTCAGTCACATCTCTCGAGAGGTCATCATTCGGGCACCCAAAACCACTAATTATTTCTCGAGCTCAACCACTTGGGCTGGACGGTAGAGCGACAGTCTCGCTTCATGCAGATCGGCGTTCAATCCCCAACCGTCCAAGTGATTGAGCACCATTCCATTCCTCCGTCCCATCCCAAATCCCTATCCTGACTCCTTCCATGTGCTATATAGTCGTAATGGCTTGGAGCTCTCTCCTGATACTTTCCCTTCCCTTTCCCCTTCTCTCCAATCATGCCACTGAGAGATAAACATCAAGATGAATGACGGAATGAGAAGAATAACATCGGCTAAAGAAGGTGTAATTGTTGTTTTAAGAGTGATAGCTGCAAGTTTGGTGGATATACGAGCCTCCAAAATACGTACATAACACACTGGGGCAAAAATGTTTCAAGTGGTTCCCTTCCATTGCTTTGAGTGGCCACGTCCGCATCCGCTACAATCAATCGGTACCAGAGAGACTCTCTTTTTACCCTAATTTATCAAGGACTCTGAGTCTGTAAGTTTCATTTGTATTTTATACAGTTTAATGTGGTGTTGTGGACACGAGGGTCTAAGTAGGAGTGTTGTGAGGACGTGGGAGGATACCCACAACTGGCCGAAGCCGCAGTGGCAGGGAATCGGAGGTGGAGCTCCCATGTGATCCATCACCGGGCTAACAAACACGCAGAACGCGGTTGGAAGTTGCATCAAAGAAGATCATATTAACACTAGAGTCGGGTGGCATCAGACCAGCGGCCGCCTCCCTCCCTCCCTCCCTTGCTAAACATGTTTCAAATGTTACCCTCCTCCTGCTCTTCCACCGCTAATTGTTTTCCCTGACAACTTTTTCACGAGAAGTTTTAGTGCATGCTTCGGTGTGTGTGTGTGTGTGTGTGTGTGTGTGTGTGTGTGTGTGTGTGTGTGTGTGTGTGTGTGTGTGTGTGTGTGTGGGTGTGTGTGGGTGTGTGTGTGTGTGTGTGTGTGTGTGTGTGTGTGTGTGTGTGTGTGTGTGGGTGTGTGTGGGTGTGTGTGTGTGTGTGTGTGTGTGTGTGTGTGTGTGTGTGTGTGTGTGTGTGTGTGTGTGTGTGTGTGTGTGTACTCACCTAGTTGTGCTTGTGGGGGTTGAGCTCTGGCTCTTTGGTCCCGCCTCTCAACTGTCAATCAACTGGTGTACAGATTCCTGAGCCTACTGGGCTCTATCATATCTACAGTTGAAACTGTGTATGGAGTCAGCCTCCACCACATCATTGCCTAATGCATTCCATTTTATTTTTATTAACATCTTTATTGACAAAATTTAATTACAATTTTGCCTAATCTGAGGAATTCAATTAAGTCTTATTAAAGTGAGGATAATGCTGGTATTCACTGTCACGCAGGACAGAGGGTCATACACAAGACAATAGGTCTAAATTGTAGGACTGAAACATATATATCATGGTTACAATCAATGTTTCAGTGTATGAATATGTAAAAACAAAACTTTCTATTGTGCACTGCCGCACAAGGGCAGGGATTCATAAGAGATGCAGCTTAAAAATAATATAAATAAAACTGTTGAACGACTGATGGCATTACACTGATCATTATTCAGATTGAATCGTCGCCAGTTTGGCTAAGTGAGAGCCTCACGATGGCGCTGCATGTTTAAGAACTGGTCTAACGTATGTTGTACACAGTGACCAGTAAAGATTCTGTATCCAGACTCCTGAAGACAGACTAATGTTTGCCAGTCCTCTCTGTGCCATTAATGTGTATCGATTCTGGGGTAATGTCTATTCGACGGTAATTTTTTTGTCCTACTCCTTTGGTCGTCTACCTGAAAGAGAGTATTGTCGTTTCCGTTCCTCAGCAGCTACTGAAGAATGGAAACGTTCCTCATTCCTGAGCTCAACTCTAACCGTTACTTTCGTGAAGGCAGTTCCTGGTGGCACTAATGTAACGTACTAGACCGACGCCTCGCCACCTCCTTCACCTGGGAGCCGTGGACACTAAGGATTAACTTGCCGCCTGTCCTTAACTATTAAGCTAACAGTAATTGCGAGAAACTGGTAGGGTACAAGGTAGAGGGTACAAGGTAGAGGGTACAAGGTAGTGGGTACAAGGTAGAGGGTACAAGGTAGAGGGTACAAGGTAGAGGGTACAAGGTAGTGGGTACAAGGTAGAGGGTACAAGGTAGAGGGTACAAGGTAGAGGGTAAAAGGTAGAGGGTAAAAGGTAGAGGGTACAAGGTAGAGGGTACAAGGTAGAGGGTACAAGGTAGAGGGTAAAAGGTAGAGGGTGCAAGGTAGAGGGTAAAAGGTAGAGGGTACAAGGTAGAGGGTACAAGGTAGAGGGTAAAAGGTAGAGGGTACAAGGTAGAGGGTACAAGGTAGAGGGTACAAGGTAGAGGGTACAAGGTAGTGGGTACAAGATAGTGGGTACAAGGTAGAGGGTACAAGGTAGAGGGTACACGGTAGTGGGTACAAGGTAGAGGGTACAAGGTAGAGGGTATAAGGTAGAAGGTACAAGGTAGTGGGTACAAGGTAGAGAGTACAAGGTAGTGGGTACAAGGTAGAAGGTACAAGGTAGAGGGTACAAGGTAGAGGGTACAAGGTAGAGGGTACAAGGTAGTGGGTACAAGGTAGAGGGTACAAGGTAGAAGGTACAAGGTAGAGGGTACAAGGTAGAAGGTACAAGTTAGAGGGTACAAGGTAGAGGGTACAAGGTAGAGGGTACAAGGTAGTGGGGTACAAAGTACAGGAAAGAGGGTAAAGGTAGAGTGAACAAGTTACAGACCTGTATACAGGTACCATTACATTTCAACTTGTTCGGTTCCCCTGTGGGAGCTGCCCCTCAATCCTCGTTACCAGACTACAAGAAGGGAAGGGGGGAGCAGGAGGGAGGAGGAAAAGGGAGGGGGGAAGATGAGGTTAGTAGAAAAGGCGGGGAAAGAAAAGGGATTAGAAAAGATTGGAATTGAGTAGGAGTAGGACAAGATGGTAAGGAAAATTGAAGTTGAAGAGGGGAGACATGGAGAGGAAAACCATCTGGTTGCAATTCTTATACCGTGTCGTAGCTCAGTCGATTAAGGCAGCGTCTGGGATGCTCTCGGACGTAGGTTCGAATCCTCGTCACGGCCCTTGTGGATTTATTTATGGAGAGGAAAAGTTAAAGGCCATTCCGGCTACCAAACCTCCGCTCCGGAGTAGCAAAGTGTTCCCCGCAGTTATCGCCTGTACCAGTGAGGAAAGGTAGGCGATAATGGTTCACAGACTCCACTAACAACGGCATAATTTAAGCAATTACCCAGTTTTTATTTTGTTTTTGCTTTAGGGGCGAGCTTAATACGTGAAATTATCTAATCATCAGGTCCAGCTATTGATCTGCACCTTCCCCCCCCCAAAAAAAAAGGAGGATGAGAGGAAGGAAATATGCTGTTGCAACCAATTAATCTATAACGAGAATCGGATTACTGTTCTCGTAGTTTATTTGCCTCATTTCCCAATTGATCCGTCTCTAGATGGCATTTGCTAACTTACCACTGTCTTATCTGAATTGAAATTGAAATAAGTTTATTGAGGTAAAATACACACAAAGGGATGAGGTAGCTCAAGCTATTCTCACCCCGTTCAGTACATCGTGTTAATACATACATATAAACACATCACAAACAATAAACGTATTACCGAACATTCTGAGAGATAAACATATACATTTCCTCTGTCTTATCTATTATTTATCGCTGCTTGCCTCTTGTACTCACCTATTTGTGTGTGAGTGTGTGTGTGTGTGTGTGTGTGTGTGTGTGTGTGTGTGTGTGTGTGTGTGTGTGTGTGTGTGTGTGTGTGCTCCTGTTGCATAGCTCCTGGCTAACACCATAGCTAGTTTCATCCCTCACTAATGTTATGTGTCATGTGTAACATACATTCAACATCGGGTCGACAGTAGGAACACTGTCCAGAACGCACAATTGATTAAGCGATTACTGTTGCATAGAGGGCGCGAGGAAACTTTCGATGTTGCATTTTGCTCCTTTTACAAAATGAGTTTCATCAATGGTAATTCTTGCACAATGGATACGAAATTGTTAACTATGTTAGTGTCTGTATTCCAGTGGAGAAGATAACAGCATTTTGAATTTCTACGACTCAAGTCTCAAGGTATTTTCATAATGGCTTTTATACCATTACAGATCTTTCAAGTTTACTACACACATTCCTTACCTGTGTAGTTTGTCTTTCCTCCGCCAGGGAGTGTTGTTCTTGACCTCCAGCAGACACCTGTTGCACTAGCGTGGCGCCCATCACAGCCCCTGCCACCCCACCTCCACCCCTGACACTCCACCTCCACCCCTAGCACTCCACCTCCACCCATGGCACTCCACTTCCACCCCTGGCACTCCTTCTCCACCCCTGGCACTCCATCTCTACCGTCAACCACAACAACTCCCAGTCACTGGTGACCCATCCACTGGCCGACCTCACAGATGCATTCGTCAATTGTAATGTACTTTCTAAACAAACAGTATTTTCTCGAATCTAAATTAATATTAATGTTTATTCTAATTATGTGCACAGTTATTCCAATGATAGGTTAGGTGTTTTGGCTCTGTTGGAAATTATTTGTATTTGCACTACATGGGTGAAGCCTTTAGAGGAGTGCGATCTGAGCACTGAAAGACCGCGAAGCACAGTTCAAGAAGAGTTCGAACGTTATTAGTTGGGAGTCGCCCGGGAGTTGTGTGTAAATTGTTTTTGATTCATAAACAAGAGGTTGAATTAACAAACATTTGACCAGTATCCAACATACATTTGGCCAGCACGTGAGTGAAGCATTTGTAAACAATGGCAAACTATCGTGTTCCTCTTATTTACTAAAATAAAAAAATGTTCGCCCATGCAAACCAAGAACTCTAAACTGTCATCGTTATATTGTTCTGTTATATTGTTATATATACTGTCAGTCATAGAACTACGACAGACCATTGACTCTGGCCTCTCCCCTCTACACCTGTCATCAAACTCCCGCAAACATTTGTTGGGGGGGATCGTCTTTGTTCCATACGCGGGGAGGGGTCGTGGCTCCCTAGGGTGGGGGGCCTCGAGGAACTGCGGGGTCGCCTCAGCTCTCATAATCACCGGAAACCTGATTGATAAGGCGGGAGAGAGCTCGTGACAGGTAGTCATTTGCAGGTCTCAGCGCTGACTTCATGTCTCTTCGTTGCTATACCCGGGTCCTCCTGCCAGCTGGGGAATGAAGGTGGGTGACGGGGGGTCAAGAGCTCGGGGCTGAAATCTGAGAACTTGTGGTTGTGTTATGGAAGCTAAAAGGTATGTGATAGAAGCTAGAGGAATAAGGACAGGTGGCTTAGGTCTTGAAGCTGATGGTCTGGGTTGGGGGTGGAGGAACCCAGGGGGCGGGTTGCAAATTGCAGACTTCGAGTTCAAGTTCAAATACGTGTAAGGACGCAACTCGTCCTCACACTAGGCTTTTAAAGCAGTAGCGGCCGGCTTCCCCAGACGCATTCATCAATTTTAACATATGCTGTATTACAAATTGGTTCGTTCTCATATATAAATTAATATTATTAGACATAAAAATTCTATGTATAGTTAGGCCTAGGTTAGGTTAAGTTAGATGTTTAGGTTCTGTTGGCGATTATTTGTATTTGAAGTACGTGGGTGAAGCATTTATTCGAATTGTAGTTCGAACAGAGGACGTGAGCGAAGCACTTGTTCCGGAAGTGTTCGGACGTCATCAGTTGTGAGTCGTGTGTAAAACGTTTTCCATTCATAAACAGGGGGTTAAGCGGGTGCATGGAATAGACTTTAGCCTCTGTTTATGAGGACTGGCTGCATTTCAACGCAGAGTGGGTCATGGCCCATCAGAATGCTCAGGTGTTCTGATAGTGCTCCTTGAATCCACACTCTGGTCGTGAAGCCTCAGTCAGTCGTGCCTGCAGCGCCACGAGTCAGAACACCTGAGCGTTCTGACTCTCACAATAACAATCACTCCAAAGCACTAGTATATGTGTGAAAAATAAACAGTTAAATTACAGCTTCTATCATATCTACCACAACTCATCCGTGCCTCGCCTTCCCTACCACAGTTTACCAGTTTATCTTTCCCTCCACCACTCAGATATCCCTCCAACTCCCCCCCCCCCCACATCCCCCCTCCATCTTCCCCCCTCCCCCACCATCGCCAGCCCTGCAGGGGAGCCATTGTACTGGTCTACGCCTGTCGTTACCCATGTCATTATAAACTCTAATAATGAGTAATCAATCATAGCTGTAATGATATACGTATGATGTATTGGCGAACGGATGATTGTTTGGTTACATCGTGTCAGGTATGATGCGTGTGGTGGTTGTGTTGAGGAATGGTGGTTGTGGTGGTGGTGGTAGAATTGTGGTTCTACTACAGTTATAATAAGGTAGCGATGGTTGTGATTGTGGTGGTGGTCATAGAGGGTCGTCTCAATACTTCTTCTACCCCACATATTCCTCATCCCACATATTCCTCACCCCACATATTCCTCACCCTAGACATCCCTTACAATGAAAACTATTAAATGTATAAAAAAAACACTAAACGCCCAACATAAATTACTAAATGTTGAACATAAACTATTAAATATTATACATAAACTACTAAATGTTTATCAAAACACTACTACAAAGTTTCATGGGTGGACATGTAAATGCTTGATAAATCCTGGTCAGATAAGCCTATATAAAGATAGGCCGAACAATAAATAAAGTGTAAATAGGCCTAAGTATTATTGCTCATTATCTAGCATTACCATCACACTCATCAGTACTGATGTGTGTGCCTTAACTGCCTCGTCACTGCTAAATACAAATCTTTTGTGCTAATACTGTAAGCTACTGGGGCCTGACGGCGGAGTAGACAGCGCTCGGGATTCGTAGTCCTAAGATTCCGGGTTGGATCCCGGTGGAAACAAATGGGCAGAGTTTCTTTCACCCTGATAAAAGTTGCTGCTGTTCACCTAATAGTAAATAGGTACGTGGGAGTTAGACAGCTCCTACAGGCTGCTTCCTGGGAATGTGTAACAAATAGGAAGCCTGGTCGAGGACCGGGCCGAGGTGATGCTAAGCCCCGAAATCATAAGATAACCTACTCTTTATATTTTAAGTATTTAAGACATTAATTTTTTTCCGAGGAGCGCATACCCACTTTACACGACTGAATATGATGAACAAATAGGTTTATATTTAAGGTGTTCCTATTTAAGTCCATATTTCCATGAAAACATCCCGGACGTAAATAGAGAAATTGCTGTATTTTCATTGGAGGATTTTATGGTTCTAATTAAGCTTGTGAATGTTGCAAAGTATTCTTTCCTCAATAACCTTTACTGAGTGTTTATTTTGTTAGCTAAGGGCTGTTGATACTTTATAGTTGATATTTGTATGGTAACTTGTGTCAATGTTATAATGTAGAGCTTTAGGGTTTTTGTTTAGGT